>NC_071271.1:7047574-7347574 GCF_023375685.1 Ictalurus furcatus | reverse complement strand
ATTTGTCAGTAAAGAAAGCAGCGTATTATGTCCGAGACCACTTTTGAGGCAAAAAACATTATGAAGGCTGCTGGGTTTTGCTGAAGGGGGGGGGGGGAAGGGTGCCGGTCAGAATCTTCAGAAGAACTGTGGCTGGTTCTGCAAGATGCTCAGTAAAACTTCACAGCTAATATTGACTTTGTTTCATTTATTACTGCGCTTTACAGTATTTGTTTCTAGTTAGTATAATGTTTGCTGAACTTTTGCCAGAAAAGTACACTTGTGTTTTTTTAATTTCATTTCAGATTTCATGAAGTTGCCAGAATAATTATATTTCTGCATTCCTGGTTGTTCTCGGGGATGATTTCATAAATCAGTCTTCACAGTTTTTAACAGAAATATTTGTCCTAGTTTTGTTGGCTCAGGTCCCAAAGTATAGTTTAACGAGCACAGGCATTAGCAGTAACATACGGAGTACGCTCTGTCTACGAGCGGTTAACATAGAACAAAAAACTGTTTTGTTATTACTAAGGGAGTTTGGTGCGTGTGTGTGTGTGTGTGTGTGTGTGTGTGTGTGATCTGACATTAAAACATCTGAACTCTGATTTCCTTTTGAAGTATCTGCTGCTGGCTGGTTTGCATCCTTTCGAGTCATCAATTGAATTACAAAACGGCTCTTAGTCACAGTTTGTCAGAACGTCATCTACCATTTGAAGAATGTTGTGTTACAGTGGAATTCACTAAAGGCAGTGGACGGAGATGAGAAAATGTCATCACCAGAGGAAATGTGTCATTTTTGGTTTTCTTCTTGCACTCCATGTGCAGAATTATGACACGGCTTGAATGTTTGCGTATAGAATACTGATGAAATGAAAAATGCTTTACTGCTTCATGATCAGGGAACCAATTTGTATTGCAAAGTGAAAACCTGTAGTATAGGTAATTATTCCTAATTTGGTATTTTGGAAAGAAATTGCGTTTAGACTACCTGTAAATGTTGTATGTTTTGCTATGTTTGCCGTAATTGGTGCTTTAGAGAGAGGTTGTGTCCACACGTCAAACGAGCGTGACTCTGCAGGAAACTGACATAACACACAGCCTTCGTCTGGAACAAAAATATCTGCGGTAAAATGATCCATAATGCCTGGCAGAAGCTTGCTATCTATAAACAAACCCCAGGAAACAGGCGGAATGGTCTATTTATAACTGAGTGGTACACTTTAGTGAAAAAGTGTATGTGTCCTATAAGTTGTCTGATCGTAGAGAGAAAAATAATAGGGTATATACAACAAATTCATATGAATGCGTAAAATGGATTCATTAATCAATCTGTAGACATATTTAATGTTATTTAGTTGTGCTGTGACTAAGCGTTTGGGGATTTAACGCCGCAGCAGTGGTGTGGTTTACAGCCGAGGTCTGAGTGCTTTTGGTTGACAGTAATATATGATCGCATGGGACTGAATCGCTCCTATTGCAGCAGATATAATTCATGACTCCATTAAATGCTCTCATTCCTCACATCGTTCACGTCGCTTTCAGTGGTTTAAGAAGAATGTTCCTCAGAATTGTGCTGTGTAAATTCATTGGCAAAGGGTATTCCTTTTGCATTGGGGTTAAAAAAAAAAATTAAAAAATCAAAGGCTGTTGGACGTCTTCACATCTGGCCAGCAGTCTGGAGTCTCTTTCGCTCACGATTGCTCACTCATCAGAAATTCAATTTCATACTTTTACCACATGCTTGGAATAATACTTGTAACAGCATTAGTAATAGTGTGAATCATTTCCTTTACTCCAGGAATGCCCAGAAAAAGCCAAAGCCGCCACCTTCTTTTTTTTTTTTTTTTTTCTTCCTCTTTTATTTTATTTTTTTTTTTAAAAACCCAAACATAAATAAAGAGTGCATCTGTGCACATGCTGTTCCATGCCTGACTGAAAGTGTGCTGTTTTTCAGGGTGAGTCCTCGGGGAAGTCATGCAGTAACACAGAACTGTGCTTTTGTTGAGTTTGGTTTATTTTGAAATTGCCAGTTAGACAGGGATTTACTGTTTTATCCTCCTGGCTGATGAGCACAGTTTGATTCACAGCACACTGCTGTTTTGTTGGCTGTGTTGAATATGGTGTGTGTGTTGGGGCTCTGTTGAATTCGGTATGGATTGCTGACTCATCCTGCTTTCAGCTATGACTCGTGAGTGGAGCAGCTTACCTTTGAGGACTCGGTTCTCTCTTAAATGTGTTTTAGTGTGAACGTGAACGTTCCTTTTTATCATGTAAAGCAGATGTCAGTGCTATTGCTCATGTTGAATACAGTCATATAAACCGTATGTTCAGTACGCTCACTATAGCATAATATTTTCAGCATGTAATAATCTGAGTAGAGGCAGTATAGTTAGTCAATACTATTCACCATGATTGTGAAGACAGTTGATAATATGATATGATTAAGATCACAAGTTTTGTATTTTGTACAGTATTTATTGGTGTTTTAAACTCTAAACCACTTGCAGTCGCACTTTATGGAAAGCTACACCCTGAGGGCGTTGGATTTTCACAAGTTATTCAGCTTGTGAAGCATGACTACAACTCTCTGTGATTCATATGAACATGTATCGAGTTCTTTAACTGGGTGCTCACAAATGACATCCTTGAAGTCCTGTATTAGACGTGTAGAGACAGACATCCTAGAGCCATGCCTCCTGACACTGAATCCCTCCAAATGTAATAAACAAACCAACGAGTAAACCAACTTTTATTGTGTTAATAATATTGTTTGTGGTCTCTGAGTCATGAACGTTGGTACCTGTGTGGTTGTGTACCAGTCAGGGATTTAGATGGAACTAAATGTTCTTCCGTCCATCTGGAACAAAAAAGGGCATCTGCCACTGTCTATTCATTGAACATCTGCTTTTTTGTTGGAGAAACTTTCCATAAGATGCCCCCTCCCTCCAGCTTAGAATGCTTCGTCAATGAATTCTCCTCTCCACTGTGTGTATTAATTCAATGCCACATAATAAGATTATGGACACCTCATTTGATACTTTTGTCTCATTTTAAGGAGTTGTAAATGTGCCTAGTAGATGTTATGCATATGAATAGAACAGCACATGATAAAATGTGTGTACTGTGTCCAAATAGTGTGTGTGTGTGTGTGTGTGTGTGTGTGTGTGTGTGTTGTTCCTGAAGAAGCTGTGAGATAAGTAAGTGGTGTAGAAAAAAACAGACGGAAACAAGGCTTGTCTTGTCTTATTTTTCTCTTCACTCAGCAAGCCAAGAGGCAGTTTAGAGCCTGACTCTGCAGTGAATGATGGTACTGAATGTTCACGTACGTCTCTGTCTAACCATGATAGCAAATGTTCCATGCACACAAGACTGCACCTCTCACACTGCAGTGTTAAAACCAACTAACTCCAGTAGGACTTTTAGTGGCGAGCACTTGTAAAATGTTTCCACTGTTAAAGGTGCGGTATGTAATTTTGTATTTATTTATTTTTTTTATTAAAAAATGTTTCTAGACCTCTATGCATATATTCACATACTTGGCAAATGTGCCTTACAAAAACTGTGCTTTGCAAATCACTAAATATTGTTTGATGTATTTTGGACTGACTTTTTCATTTCAAGTGGCTGTGTATGTTTTTCTGGCCCGGAAATGTTCCTTTCTCTTAAAAGGCAAATTCCGAGGCATATGAAGTTTCACCAGAGGGGGTAGGAAAATTGGGGAAATAGAAAAGCTCATCATTGTCTTCATCGTGATGTAGAATTTACTGTGCAGGTAGTAGAAGGCTCCAAAAATGACTGAGTGCCACTTTAATATAATCAATTTCGTGCTGGTTTTTTCTTGTGTAAGAACATCTAGTTCCTGCATGAGTATATAGCAGAGAACAGTACCTCTGGGTAAACTAATCCAAATGACATGCAATTATCTGTGAAGTCTTGAAGCCTAAATCATCGTATGTCTAAAAACCCCACCCTCTCGACTATACAGCCTGTGCTTATGGCAGCCTGCACCCCGCATTGTTATTGTGTCATGTGGCATCCAGTGTCTGTTGCATGACCATGATCTTACTGTAGGTTTAGCATGAGCTGATTGGAGGACCGCAGATGTACAGAGTAGAAGGTCCTTCACATACAATGCAAGAAAAAGGGAATATAAAAAAAATTCCATTACACTACCATTTAAAAAACACTTAAAGATTTAACTTGTGTACAGGTTGTATGCTGTGTTTTGGTCAGTCGTCCTTCTTCCGCTTCAACCACCCTGAGGAGGCATTCAGAATGAAGAGCATGAGGCCAGAAGGACAGCACAGATCTAGCACCAGAAGAGGTAATGCATCATTAGCCACTCACACATACACAAACACACACACATGCAAAAAATGATGCATTTAATATTAATGGAACTCGTATTATTACATAAAGACTAAAAACAACTTCTGTCATACTCTTCATCCACTCCTGATAGACATGGACATCAAAGATGATAGTTTTGCCAACACACTTTTATTGTATATACTGTGTATGGCCAAAAGTTTGTAGACACCTGACCATCACACCCATATGTGGTTCTTCCCTAAACGGTTGCCATAAAGTTGGAAGCACACAATTGTATAGGATGTCTTTTTTTTATGCTGTAGCAGTACAATTTCCCTTCACTGGTATTAAAGGGCCTAAACATGTTCCGGCATGACAGTGCCACTGTGCACTAAGCAAGCTGCATGAAGACATGGTTAGCCAAGGTTTGAGTGGAAGAACTCTAGTGACCTGGACCGAGCCCTGATCTCAACCCCACTGAACATCTTCGGAATGAACTGGAACACTGACTGCACCTCAGACCTCCTCATCCAACATCAGTGCCCGATCTCACTAATGCTCTTGTTACTGAATGGATACAAATCTCCAGAAAGCCTACCCACAAGAGTGGAGGTTATTCTAACAGCAAATGGAATGGGATGTTCAACAAGCACATATGAATGTTATGGTCTTGTGTCCACAAACTTTTGGCCATATATTAAACTGCCATTATTTATGCAGGTGATCTCATTTATATTAAGATCTCTCTTTCAATATAGACCTTTTATAATAAAATGCAGGGTGTACACGACACCCTGGCTGTTGTAAGGAGAATGAGGACTTGGGTCGCACTTTTCAACACAGAAGAACTAAACATAAATTAAACTATGACTTTCATATGCAGTTGCAATATGTGTTGCAGTTTTGTGGGGGGAGGATAAATACATGATTGTCTGCCATCTGCACAAGTTAATTTAATTCAACTGGTAAAAATAGTTCTTATTGATGATTAGAATGTACCCTTGGTTGATGTGTGTGTAGTGAAGCAGGCAGCGAGAAGAATGTGCTAGTAGTCTGTCAATATTGGGTAAAAATACTTTGTGAAAGTTAATAGGATCTTCTTTCAGGAGAAAAGATACTATTTATCAATATCGGTGAATCCCTTGATGAACCAACTCACTATTGGCAATTTTAATATTAATCAGTTAAGCTTCCATTGTGATGGACTGCCAGTCAGTGTAGAGTCCCTGCCAGGAGAGCTTTTTAACTATCTATCTTCCAGTGATAGATTGACCTCTGGCTCGCGTGAGAAGCGGCTGGGGTGAAAATCATCGTCTCCAATTAGCAGGCCATGGTTCTCTCCCAGAAAAGAGCGGGCTGTTCTTTTTAGGTGATGGGAGTGACATTGCTCCTGGTGAAGACCTTGGGATCTCACAGTTGATGTAATGTTCTGTGTTGATAGACTGGCTTCTACACAGAAACTTTATGTCCCTGTCCTTACCTATGGTCACAAGTTCTAGGCAGTGATCGAAAGTGTAAGGTTGTGGCAATGGAAATGAGATTCCTCCACATGGTTGCTGGGGATAGCGTGAGAAGCTCTACAAACTGGGCGAGCCTCTAGCAGAGCCACTGCTCCTCTGAATCGAGCGGAGAGAGTTGAGGTGGTTTTGTTACCTTACAAGAATGCCCTTTAGTCTGTTTCTGCTATAGATGAATCGGACCTGTATCAGTCACTAGACAGAGACCCGGGCAGACCCAGGACCTGCTGATAAGATTAGAGCTCACAGTTGGCTTGGGAACTTTTGGGGATTCCCCTGGAGATCTTTGTCTGGAGATAAAGAAGTCTGAGCTGACCTTTTTATCCTGCTGTCACTGCGACCCCACCCGGAAAAGTGGAAGGAAAACAAATGAATCAATGAACAATGAAAATCATTCAAGGAAGAACCACCCCAGTATACCATCACTGTAATGACGCCACCAACTACTTTGAAAACAAACCTCCAGTTGCCAACAACGAAATGAGCATTAGTGGTCGGATTAAAGGTCTGGGTGATCAACGGTCTCTTTTATTTTATTTATTTTTTTTTTTATTCCCCCCCCCCCCCCCTTTTTTTAATCTTTTAGTTTTTTTTAAAATCTAGTTTTGTGACTGTTTACTTCCTCTTTAGGTACGTCATGGGTAGGTGGAGCACCTTTGCAAGCCACAGCAGGGAGCATGGAGGATTCATGTGGATTGTTGCAGGCGCAGTTTTCCATTTCCAGACACACAGACATTGTGAAATGTTGCCTCAAGTCGCACTATGTAATTTTTATAAGGCCCTTATTCCAGGCATTTATAGCCTCTCCCTGTCCCAGAGGCTCCTGTGTTGCAGGAAAGAGGCTCAAACAGATCTCCAATCTGCCTCCTGTTATGTCCTGCCTTTTCCTGCTGGGCCACATAGCATGTAAACATATTTGGTCTGTTGCATTTCCTAGGCTGATGATGATAAACTCCTGTTCTGAAAGTATTTCTTCTAGTGTGCACCATTTCAACTAAGATTAAAACTAACTGATATAGTGTTGAATCATGGTGCATGAGTCATCGTTTCAGACATATCAACAATATAGGTACTGAACAAATCCTATATAACCCATTACTTGATGTAAATTCTGATACACATGGACTAGTTGGCAATAACGTTTTTCTGATACTCCTGTGTAGGGAATGGTGGAGCATGCTTCCTCTTCATCTCATTGCCAGTCCAGACAGCTTTGTTGGCCACGCATGGGTTATTTAAGGAATTGGGCTGTCTTTTAATGTGTTTTATTTATTTATTTATTTGTTTTTCTTTTCTGCCCCCTTCTTCCATCCTCCATATCTCTCAACACCACTGTCCCACTCACCCAGTGCAGTTGGTCTGCAGGGGAAATTTGATGTTTGAAGTGTAGGGCTGTGTAATATGGCAAAAAAAGTGATAGTTTTATTTATATATATATGTATATATGTGTGTGTGTGTGTGTGTGTGTGTGTGTGTGTGTGTGGCTCTGGATTTGCTCTGGATTATCCAGTTTCCTCCCACCTCCCAAAAACATGCTGGTCGGTGAATTGGCTACGCTAAATTGACCTGTGGTGTGAATGATTGTAAAAATTTGTGTGTGCATGGTGGCCCCAGATGGACTTGTGTCCCGTCGGGGCTGTATTCCTGCCTCATACGCAGTGTTGTTAGGATAGGCTTCAGATCTGCTGCCCACTGACCAAAATAACACGGTTTGATCTGAAAAAGAATGAATAAATGAATGAAAACTTATTTAACAAAAAAAAGGTTTCAAAATATTTTAGGTCTAGTTATTTATTACAGTGGGTAACAATGCAGAAAGTACTGACACCTATACCCACTATACTCAGAAAACAGGATGACCGTGCTAATATATTGTCGTCATATTGTCATCCCTCAGCTGTAGTTATCTGTATTACTGCAACTAATTTACTTTAAAAATTTATTTGTGTGTGTAATAAATATATATATATATATATATATATATATATATATATATATATGTATGTATGTATATGTGTGTGTGTGTATATATATATATATATGTATATGTGTGTATATATACATATATGTGTGTGTGTGTGTGTGTGTGTATACACACACTTTTGTCCTTTTGCACATTTTTGAAATCATTACAAATATTCTTATTTGGAATCACTGCACACAGGAAATTGCTTGTCAGGGTTGTCCGCTGTGATTCTTGGTGGAATTGAGGTACTTTAAGGCTGCTTTTTTTTTGTGATTGCATTCTGGAGATTTTTTGCATACAGTAAATCAACATCAAATAGATGTCTATTTTTTAACAGAAAAAATATATAAATTAAATTAATAAATTAAGTCTCTTATAACTGCGTGTACCAGATTATTATTGAAAATGCAGGAAATGTAGTAAATTAACGAGTCTATCATTAAAAATAAAATATTGTGACTACACTAAATGGGGGCCACGGTGGCTTAGTAGTTAGCACCTAACACCTCCAGGGTTGGGGGTTCGATTCCCAGCTCCACCCTGTGTGCGCAAGCCTGCATGTTCTCCCTGTGTTCCGGTACTCTGGTTTCTTCCTCAGTCCAAAGACATAGGTTGTAGGCTGATTGGCATCTCTAAATTGTCCGTAACGTGTGAAGAGGTGTAAGAGTGTGGGATTGTGCCCTGCGATGGGGTGGCACCTTTCCAAGGTGTCCCCTGCCTTGTGCCCCGAGTCCCTTGGGATAGGATCCAGGCTCCCTGTGACCCTGTGTAGGATAAGTGGTATGGAAAATGGATGGATGGACTACAGTAAATGTATATGCAGGAAATTTTAGGGTAGTTTTCCTGTTTGGGTGTGTTTTGTTGTGTGTCTGTAAATAGATTTAAATAATTCTCACATTTCATTCATTAATTTTTTTATGTGAATCCAGGCTACTGTTTGGAACACAAGGACACTGGTGAATGTCCAAAAGGTCTATTTAGTAAAATAGCAAAGGTCAATATGTTGAATTTAAAAGCATTCTTTTGTTTTGGGGATATATTTCAAATGATATCAGCAATAACTTGACTGAAAAGTAGAATCTTATAAATATCTATATGAATTGAAGAGTTTCTTAGTATTTGCTACATCCCCTTTTTTGCTTTAATAACAGTGTGCACGTGAGCGGACTCCACAAATTCGTATAGAACCTGAAGATCCATGTTCGATCAAATCCATCGGCATGCCGTCTGAACACGTGCCTTAATGGAAGGGATAAGACTCATGGAAAACCTTTTGTACAAAGGAGGTGACATGGTCGCTATCACAAATTTGCTTAAAATTAAATATCAACCTAGAACTTGTGCAACATCCTGAATATTGAATAGCCAAGATGATGCACATTTTCTAATGAATTATGTTTTCAAAATTCTTTTTCAACTTTTGGACCCCAGAATTATGGTTCTACACTTAACATGAAACCATATGACACAGTAGCCAGGTTTTCAATTGCAGTTTTGTGAAGAATAGAAGCACTATTTTAAGAATGTTGACAAAACATAAACGCGAATGGGCTGCGTTTCCGTTAAATGATGTTATACGATTAAATCTGGGTTTTCTCCTCTCACGATAGTCATTGCAATTAAACATGGCAACGATTCTCCGAGATCTGATGAGTGTTGGCACGACGAGTTCAATTGCATCCACCGCAATAGCTCTGGTAGTGTTTAACAGAAGGCGATGAGGGCATGTAATGCACGCAATCATGAAAAGACAAGCCCCTTATACATTGCAGCGGCCACGTATCTGGGATTTCTGGGAGATCATAGTCCGCAATGATTTTACAGTGGTCCTGTGGGTCCAGTTCAGAATGACCCGCTTAACATTTGATGAGGTATGCAACAAAATACGACCGTTCGTGGCGCCTGCCATATCATGTCATGCAACCCAAAGGCGAGAAATGTGTTTCCATTAAGTTTTTTTCGAAATTTTGCTTTGTCAAATTGTCTGAAAAGCCACCTTGTGCGAGCGTATAAATTTTTATTTAGCGATTTTTGAGTATTTATTTATTTTTTCAAAATTTACGCTTTTTATGCAATTTCAAATTGCGAATTAAGCAGGTAAATGGAAACGCAGCTAGTGACACAGTGCAAGTAAATACAATAAATACAACCAATAGACTATAATCCTATACGATAAACAACACAGTAAACATTAAGTACTGCAAAACAAACTCTACTGCACTGTAGTATTGACTGTGTTTATTCTGATGCTCAGTACTATTAACAGTAAGTGACAAAATGACTTGATTATAAATATGATGTCTCTGTTGTAAAGTGACTGGGTGCAGTGGGTGGAGAAGGGAGGTTTAGCAGGGTGAAGTGAAAATGAGGTGTGTGTCGCTTTAAGAGACGGAGGTCTGATGTTTTCTCCGCCCCGCGCGCAGCACATCACATCGCGCTTTTTTCCCCCCCTCCTTTTTCTGGAAAGTCCCGCCTCCTGCACTGGGATTGTCCAATCGGCGGATAGCTCGTGATTGTCCAACCCCAGCTCCAGACAGAGGAGACTATTAGCCAATGTTAGCTCTGGATTCGCTCTACTACCAACCAATCATAGAGCACGGAGGCGGGATTTGCCGGAATACAGGTGTGTGTGTGGGGGGGGACAACGCCGCACATCAGCACCGTGGACAGGGCAGGGCAGCGCAGCCGGCTTTAGAGCGCCGGACACCGGAGCAGCACCGCGCGGCCTCGGTTTTCTAAATAACACCGATCGGTTCGACAGCAAACGTGTCCTTATGTAAGTGCTGATGTTTTCCCCATGACGCCTTTATTTCTAGTCTGAACTGTAGTGATGCTGTTTTCGACAGATGCGCCGAAATCCCACCAGTCTGTCAATCCATGAAGCGTTTATTTTTTAAAAATATTTTATACCACCAACCATATGCTCTGAATCTCCTATAATTAATTATTTTTTTTAAACAGCAAGACTGTGCATCCTTTTTTTCCCCCTTTTTTTGTTCAGGTGTATGTAAAATGTGATTTGATTAGTTACCATAGCAAAATGTTTTTGTATTGGTTTATCTACAATTTACATATATTTCAGCTGATTAATGATTACAGGTGTGTCTGATTGAGAGAGATGGCTTTATGTACACATTGGCACGCACATCCTTCCAAAGCTCCATGCATGAGTTTATCCCTGTATGTTCACTGAATCACAATCATTGGAATGCTAAGATTGACAGCGATGTTGGTTTGGAGAGCAGCAGTGTATAACTAACTTGTGTTAACAGTAAGGAGTGAAGGAGGCTGATGTGTGCTGTCCATCATCTCTTCTGAAAATGTCACCATTATGTTGATGATTGTAGTACAGTTGATGTTGGAGTGAGAGACATATGGCACAAAAAAAATCATATCATGAAACTTGAGAGATATATCAATGCAAGAGCGTAACCATGGTATGGACATTGGGGGGGGGGCACAACGAACTAGGCAGGAGGATATGCAAGTGAAATGTAACGTTAATGGTCAAAAACTGGAATTGACGTTAGCCTAGCCTACTTCATGGGTGTGCAAATATCAAAAGTTAATTGACGTTCTTAAGAACAAACCAAGCTATGGTATGATGCCTTCTATACTAGGCTAAGGTTACCTACTATTTAGGTATCTAGTTACTTACTGTCTGGGGAAAAAAAAAGCTCATATGTTCTGCTGCACTTTTCTACACTTGGCTGCTGTCTCCATTTCTTACAGACTGAGCTGCTAAAATATATCAATGAACTTACGTTGAGTATGGGCACAACCAAGTGTACAAGTGGAGGGGGGGCACACACCTATTTTCCTTAACAAACGGAAATATATTAAAAAGGAATCGACATAAGTAAATGGAATAGGTGAAGAAAAGACAGATCCGTTGGCAGGGTTCATTAAAGGGGGACATATATAAAATATTTTGTACTGTATATTGGGGGGACAGATTGGTATTTCCTCAACTTTGGGGAGACATGACCCCCCCAAAGAATGCGTGGTTACACCCATGTATCAATGTAATGCATGTATGCTATGTATAATAAATTGCACACAGTACTGTGAAAAAGTTTTATGCACCCTATTTTTTTTTTTTAGTACAAACTTTGTTATAGGTTTTTATTTTATGAATTCTACATTATTGATTCAGTACAAAAACAGTTTAGATTCCCAAACATTAGTTTTCCAGCACAAAATTAAATGCTACAGAAAAATGTTTGTATGTCAGTAAAGAAATCCACATATTAAGCGGTAAGAGACACTTTTCAGACATAAAAATCTTAATTAAGGCTGCTGGGTTTCGCTGCAGAAATAAGAAGCGAGTGCGACAGTCAAAGTCTCCAGAAGAACCATGTCTGGTTCTGGAAGATGCTCAATTAAACTTACAGCTCATTTCCTTATAAAACTGCACTAATTGTATCTGGTCGTCACACCAAATATTGCCTTTTTCATTTATTACTATTTACTGCTCTTTATAGTATTTATTTATTTACTTATTTTAAATGCAGAAACATTGAATTTAATTGTTTTTGGAGGCATCTTTGCTCTATAGCATTTATTTTTTTGCATGTGCCTAAGACTTTTACTGAATACAAATAATATTCAGTACAGAATTATGTAAAATCAGCCTCTTTTTCCATTGTTTGTTATTCTCATGGTATCTTTTGTTTCCAATAGACTCAGAGAGCCTGGTCAATGGGAACCACCAGTCAGGAGGACTGGCGTCTCACCCATCCCGACACGAGAGAGTGCGCCCTGAGCACAGTGCTATTGTCAGTTCCATTGAAAAGGACCTTCAGGACATTATGGACTCCTTAGTCATGGATGATCCCCTGCCATCTTCTGCCTCCTGTGAGCCCAACAAGCCTTCCAGTCCCCCTGCTGCTCAGTCCCCGCTGTCCCCCATGTTAAATGGAGGTGGCCGTTATCTTCTCTCACCCCCCACGAGCCCTGGTGCTATGTCAGTGGGCTCCAGTTATGAAAATACCTCTCCACCCTTTTCCCCTCTATCCTCACCCTCAGCTGCAAGTACTGGGAGCTTTAACAGCCCCTCACCGAGTGGTTGCCAGGACCAGATTCTTTCTCTTCCTCCAGTACCAGTCAGGTCCTCGAGTTACAATTACACGAGTCAGCCACCCATACCTCAGCCTCGGACTATGCTGCCTAACCCGAAGGTGCCTGAGAGTCCCCGGCTCCAGAGAAAGGCTCTACTGGAAGCTCCACCAAGCCCTAAACCAGCCCGCAGGGGACTGAGTCAGAATAGCCCTGTGGGGAAGTCTCCGGACAGCTCTCGACTGCCCCCCATGTTGCCTTCAGTCTCAGTATCTTCAGTATCTAGTGATGCATCATCTGTCAGGCTAGCAGTACCAACCAGCCCCAAACTGACTCCCAAATTCACCACCACATCCTCCTCATCCCCTCCTTGTAGTCCCAGGGTGAAAATGACTAGCATTCTACAGGATCGTCCATCCAGTCCGTTTCATGATCAGTCACAGCCAGATCACTCACTCGCTTCAAGTCCCTCCCAGCTTCTCTCTCCTCCTCCTCGGGCATTCCAGCCCCCATTGGACCCAATTGTCCACATAATCCAGGGTGGACAGCCACAGCAACACTCACTTCAACCTCCGGAGAGTCCACGGCTGGCCCGCAGGAATCTGGAGGCTGGCTGTGGCAACAACGTGAGGGATCTGCCCCCTCTCAGCCCCTCCCTGGCACGTAGAGGAGTACCAGTACTCCCAGGGGTGCTTCCAGGAACCCTCTCAACCTGGTCCTCAGAGAGCCCAACTGCCAAGATAGTGTCAGAGAGTCCCAGACACAGACGCAAGGCTTCCTCCCCATCTCAGGAGCTATACAGTCCCCGGCTGGTGCGTGCCCGGAGCCCCTCGCCCACGTCTGGGCTGACGGACGGTGGTGGACGCAAAGGGAGCTTTGGGAACAATCTATCTCCTGCCTTCAGCCTGGGATCCCTGCCTGGGTCCTCACCTTTAGCTAGTCCCAGGAACCACAGGAAGATGTCAGCAGGGCACAGGGACTTGCGGATCGGCCACCCTGGCATGAGGGAGCGCAAGAACAGCATTACAGAGATCAGTGACAACGAAGACGAGTTACTAGAATACCACCGGCGCCAGCGTGAGGAGCGCCTCAGGGAGCAGGAGATGGAAAGGCTGGTAAGTGACATGATTGAGCAGTGTGATATGGAAAGTAGTTTAGCCACATGGAATTCAGGTGCACCAAAAAGCAATTAAAACAGTGCAGGTTGCATCTGTCAGGCCTCACTGTGACCATTTTGGCGGATTTATTACTGAGATGTAGTGTACCTTAACGTTACGAATTTGTCTTTTGGCTCATCTTAGTTCCATCTACTGCAGAGAAACGGCCAAATTATTGGCTTTTTTTTAATGTACGGTTACATTTGAAATGTATTTTGTGAACGTTTAATACCACTTTTTTTGGCATTCGTAAAGAAATGCAATTGCTGAATATATTCTGCTTCTATAATTTGTAGGCGTGAGTGTCTTTTGTGTCAGTCTGAAACCTTTAGTAAAGCCATAGTTACTCAAGATAACAACCATTCCAAGCTGACAGACTGAAAGTGATTGGGGCTGCTGTCATGCTGTGGGAGAAGGCTCTGATTTCACCATGGCAACGTTATTGTTTGTTGTCCGTCTTACAGCGGCACGCACGGGAGAGAGAGACAGGCATCTCTGTCTGGTTGTTTGTCTGGAAGAAGTCAGCTGTCTTACATGCAGTTGTATAAAACTTCTGGAGGCTGATGGTTTTTTTTCTTCTTTTTTCTTCTGGTTCCTCTTTTTTCCATTGATTTATTGGGAGAAGAAAATGAGGTCATCTCATTGTATAGATGCGTTCTGGACAGAGAGGATATGCCACACAAGCTCAGCTCTTTAGCGCTGTTTAAATTGCTAGACTATATTTACATACTTTATATTTATATTGGCCGTTTGCCATCTATGATGCAAAGACCAAGAAGGTAAAATCAATAAAGGATAAAGTAAGCCTATCTAAGGCTGTAAGAGGGGAAGCTTTGATTTAAACTTTGCTTTGACATTGAGCAAGCTGAGCATATTTGTTTAAGAACAAGCGTAAATAGCGACGACAGTTTCACTAGCCTTGCTCAAGAGATAAGAGACCGTTTTAAAACATGTTTGACCCTCTATTAAATGAATTCAGGAAGATCATCTGATTATGTAGTTGTAATAAATTGTATTATATTGAATAAATGGTACTTGACGTTGTATGTAATCACATTTGAACAGTAGGTTTGTATTTATTTATTTACTTATTTATTTATTTATTTATTTGCCATGGAACTGTAAGCCTAATTAATGCGTGAGACAATTTGGATGGTGCTAATCAGAGTGTTTTGAAAAGGCCTGGTTGTGTTCCGTGGCACGTGATGAAAATAGGTTTAACACGCTATTGTGGCATTTATCAGACCAATACTCTTACCAACCTAAACATACCTTAGCAGCTGAAGTGCGCCAGAAGCTGGGCCTAAATACACAGTGTGACCGACCCAGCTGAGGTCAGAGGTAAGACTTCCATGCCCTTCCAGCATAACCGACACCACAGTGTGAGGGGAAGGGTGGGGGTGGGATTGGGGTGGGGGTTCAGTGCGAGTTATATTTACCCCATAAATCCCCCTGCGCAAAGTGCTTCTCAGTAAATGGAGTCAATTTCAATCAGGTATATAAAATAAAAAATGGTCCAAATATAGTCGCTCCACATTCCAGAAGGATTTCAATCCCAGCCTTTACAGCATCCGTCCAAATACCCATCTCTTATCGGAGGATCATTGTGCCGTGTGCCAGAGCGGTCGAGTGTGGCATTTGTGTGACATCACAAGTGTGATCTGAATATCTGTCTTTTCTAAGTCCAGCTGAGTTAGGAATTGAAAGACTTGCATGATGCGGTGTGTGCAAGCGATTTTTCAGTGTTAACGTTGCAGAGGCTCCAGACGCGCACACGGTTACTGGAGAGACAGTCTTGGCGCACACAGACACTTGGCATATGTCACCAGTCTGTCAGTTGGTTAGTGCGGTAAAGATGCCAAGGCTGGCCAAAGATGACCTCATTCATTTTTAAAGCAAAAGCTCCTGTGATGACATCGTGTTCCCATTATACCTTAAGATGGAATATATGACAGGAAAACATTTTAAAAATAAAGACCACTGCATTGAGCTTTACTGTTTGGTGATTTATTGAAATCTGTGGATTGTTTATTAATGCAACTCAGTGGTTTACATGGATTACTGCATCAAATAAATCTGTGTGTGTGTGTAGGTATGTTTTTGTTTAGGAAGGTGTGTTCATGTGAGAGAGAGACACACACAGAGAGAGACAGAGAGAGAGACACACACAGAGAGGGACAATGGACATTGTCTCAAAAGCAGCTTTACAGAAATATAAATACAGGATACAGATTTTAAGTGTGTGAATTTATCCCTATTGAGAAAGCCGGTGGTGACGGAGGATGAAACCTTGAGAGGAACTAGTCTCAGAAGGAAACCTATTCTCATCTGGGTAACAACGGATAGTGTGAAAGTAAAAGAAAGTTCATTATGGTTTTAACATGAAGTCTGTTTTCACGAGTGTCATTCACACTTTATTAAGCTCATTGAGTTCATCATAATCTGGTGGCATGGAGTATCCACTCACCTTCATTTACTAGACATTATGAAATGACCCGGATGACCGAAAAAAAAAAAAAATCTTCACAGATGACTCAGCTGGACCGAGAACTCCACTAACCTCTCTAGTTAGCATTGTGGTGGTTTCACGTTCTCCTTATGCCTTATTTGGCCCCTTTTAACTGTACGTCATATCAGCATGTTGAGCCAAGATTAATGGAGTGAATTTATGGAGTAACAACAGGAACTGGGTGAATGAGCTGGCTAGAGTTGGATATCTCAGTGGATTGGTATATGGCAGCCAGAGTGAATCAGACGTCTGCAAGTTACACGGCTGAGTTGTAAGTCCAAACAACTGCTGTTTCTTCTGTTTTTATTTATTGTGGCTCTAGACTGAAATATTTCGCAATGACAACTAGCAGAAACATGCCTTTTGCTTGATTCCTGGTGGTTTCGATTTGAAATCATATGAAAAGATAAAGGGATATTGTAAATACACTTCACATATTTTAGCTTGGATTATTAGTGCAAAGCTGTACATCACTGATTTTTAACTCCCTAATTAGAGCTTGAGTGAGTCTCCATGCTGAGAAAGAAATTCCGAAGACAGCGACACAGGAGACGGGAGTCAGTGTGGGAGGGAGGGTGTGTACCTGCGTGTGTGTTGTATCATATCATCGCAGGCAGACCGAGGTCTTTGGAATGTAGGCGTCGGGGTCAGGTGCCACAGCCCTTTGTCCTGTGCTCTGATTGGTCTGTAGATGCTGGACTTGCCTGAGTGGAAATGACAGCAGGAGCATCTCTGAAGAAAACCATCAATCACTTCAGACTGCAGCTTTGTCCAAGACTTCTCAGCTCTTAGCAGTGCAACCGATTTATAAAAATAGTTTTCACACATCTACTATTGATGTGTTTCAGAATGTTGGGCTTTGCAGAAGTTTTTTGCTCCAACATGTAATGTAACTTTAGTTGTTGAAGACAGCAGAAGAGCTTCGACCCATCTACTAGTTTATTTTGCCTGAGGCATACTCTCAGATGATACAGCATTAGTCAGCTATCCTCTCTGTTATCCATTAAATGGATATAAAAGGTGGCAATTGAAAATTCTCTTGCGGAAACAGAATTTAGAGGAGTTATAAGCAGTTAAGTAATTGTGAATTGTTTTGTAGGAAAATGATTAAACACATAAGAAAAACAAAACACAAGCAGTCGGTTCCTGGATAATTAAAATAAACAGTCTGGTACGTGCGTGTGAAGAATTATGTTGCTGTGCTATCAGCAAGAGTTTAATTATTGAAGAGTTTTCAACCTTTAAAGGTTAGTTGGTAAAAACTAGGCAGCCGATTCAAATAAATCCCATGCAGTGTCCTCTTATCGTACATTTCAGACTTCTTAAATGAGTCATAGAGGTTTAGAGAGCTCGAATTCATTTCTAAATCTTTCTGATCACTGAATGAGCTGACTAGATAAGGTATAAAATAATGGGTGTGTAGAATCTACTTGGACCACTACATATCCAGTGCTTAAAGGGATTAAATAAAAGTTGAAGCATTAAAATTTTATTCATTTTTGCTGATTTTTCCCACATTTTTCATGTAGTATAAGGGTAGAGACGTACGTCCTCCCACGAAGCCAACGTCTACATCTTTTGGAATCTCTTCTCGTGACGCGTCCGTCGCAGCAGAACTGTACCCAGGCCCACTTGAAGAGGTGGGCTTGGGCATGGTTCAGTTGGACTCGGGCACGGGACGCATCTAGGGCGAGAGGGCCGAGTGTTACCGTGCCCCAAACGACTCCGAATAAGCCGAATCTTTACATAAACAACACAATCATGTATAGATACAAATCATAAAAATAAGCATACGGACTGTAGAAAAAATGGGGTTTAGAACAGTGATAACCCGGGGTTAAGCTCGGTGTAAAAAGCCTTAAAGTGAATAATGAGAAGAGAGTTGAGATTTTGCTTTCTTCGCTCTGATTCAAGTGTTTCCTAGCACACTGAGCTGTAGAGTGTGTGCTATATGGGTTACGGGGGAGGAGGAGGACGGGGAATGGTGGGCTGTGTTTGTTTATCTGTCTAAACATGTGTGAGTTTTATTAAAGAACAAGTAAAATCTAAAAGACCCCACCTTCACGCGAGAGCCTCTCCATAGTGTGAGAACTAGTACCACCTTAAAGCAAGGACAATGAGGGTGAGACTTTTTGGGATTTGTGGGATTTTGTGTCTTTTTGTAATGTTGAGTAAAGGGCAGTGTTAAGAGGATATTTTCAGGGCAGTGTCACCTTATTTGCTCTAAACATGAACCATTTCTTTGACATAATAATCTGTAGTCATGTTCAGTTGTACAAGAACCTTCTGCTTGATCTCACAGATAGCTTTATTTAAATTCTTGTAATTCACATGGGTAATTAACTTGCCTCATTTTGAGAGAATGTGGGATAAAAAAAGGCAAAGATTGAAGCAGTGCACTCCTTTAACAGAGCACAGGTTGCCCCCCCAAAACACCATTTTGTCTCCCTGAGACTCAGCAGGCCAAGATGGAGATGAAATGTGTGTGTGGGGAATTAGGAAGGTTTTACAACCTGAGCGTTCTTCAGCTCTTGTGGCCTGAAGCAACGTGCTACTTGGTTTCAGCGGGAAGCTTATTAAACTTTACATAGAAAGGAGAAATTACATTTTCTAGGACTAGACTGAACACTTTTTCAGGCAGTATTTGAGTGCGTGATCATTCTGGTCTCTGAATGTATTTGTTTAATTAATTAAAATCAGGCTTGCTACGATAGTCGGTATTCCCGGTGTTGCATGGTGTTCAGCTGCACACCGATTACATCCCTTGCCCAGCGCGGCACCGCCCCCACCGTCGTTTTGCTTTTTTTCAATTGTAATAGAAATCATTTAGTTCAGTTTGAGATCGGACGCTACGATTAAAAACTGAACGCATCCGCTCGATTCAGCATCACAGTCAGAGTCGCAGCACAGACCAGCAGGAGTCAGATTTTATTTATCACGTGACGAGAGTGAGGTGAGCTGACTGACAAGACGCTGGCGGCAGATTTGGTTTCAAAGCGAAATGTAAAAGCACCTATTTGGCAGTATTTTGGATTTAAACCCCATGTTAATAGGGAACCTGCACCATTCAAGCAATTGCCGCTAATTCGAAAGCAAAAGTGAAATGCGCATGGCCATTTATCAGCAATTTCTGAATGGCTGAATCCCCCCCCCCGTAATAACGGTATTACCGGTGTTGTCGAATTAACCGGTGGGAAAATTTCCTCACCGTCACATTTCTACTCAAAATGTTTCTCTGTTTGGCTCGAAGCTGCAGAATGTTGTTCTGCTTATACAGCGACAGATGTGTTTAGTCGAGGAGCTTGTCTTTTTTTTTTTTTTTTTTTTTTTTTTTTTTTAAATTTAGTCAGAAACAACGTGATGCATTCCAAAGACTTCGAAACAGAGGGATTACAGGATACGACTGTTTGGCATTCAGACATGTAATTTTCTCAGAAAGACATCTGTGTCATATTCGAGGGAAGACGTGTGTCTTTTGATGCAGTGTAAAAAAAAAAAATCAAAGCACTTATTCCTCCACATGAAAGCGTTGGAGACTAAACAGAAAGCGAGATTTGTTAGACATGTTTAAGCTGACGTTGGTTTGAAAAATGATCTGAGAATTAAAAATGAAAGCTTTTATATACGTTTTTAAAACATGATCCTTGCAGCTCGTGAAGGGTCGGGGGTGTTCGAGCCGAGAACTCTGGAGCTGTAGGGCCTGTGGGCTGCAGATTACAGGTTAGACTAATAGAGGGTTTGGGGAAGCTTCATCACACAAGATCACAGTACAGCACGATCTCAACCAGGCTTTGTGGTGCTTTATGATATTCTACAAAGAATGAACGGAGATCAAGCCCTTCCTACACCAAATATTTATCTTCTTTTCATCATGATTTTACCTCTCTGTGCATCTGAGTATTAACAGTATGGTGATTATTAGATGTGCACCCATGTTTTCGAGGGAATCAAATTCGTTTCAAAATACTTTTTTCCTTTAGTATAATTCGGATGGATCGATTTGAACTATCTTTTTAATGGTGTAAATTAATCGGTTTATCCAATTAATCCAAATTAATATTCTACATTAGCAATTGTTTACATTAAAAGTACCTATTAAATTATGGGGAAAAAAACCAAGGGCTATAATTAAAGTATAATGTATTGCTGTGTTGAAATGTCAGTGTTACTGCCCTTCAGGGTGGGCCTGAGAGACATGGAGAGACAGCTGTCCTACTGAGCGGAGACTCTATTCAGAGCAAAAGCAGTAGGAGATCGGAGCCATGCTGCTCCATTAGCACATGAGAACTGTGTTTGTCAGCACTGAAGAGGGAAACGCGCTGCTCAACACGCTGCTCAACACACTGCTCCTTTATCTGTCCGTGTCCTGAGAGCGTCTCGTTCAGGCCCAGGTCTGATAAGAGCGTATATATGCAGCATCATTTCCGTTTCTTTCCGCTCCCGCTGTATTGGTGTCAGGGCCTTCTCTTAAGTCATAATCCAGGCCCAGAGGAAATGAAACTGTTTCTTTCCTCTAAAACAAAATTCTCATTAGAACGCAGAAAGTTACTGACGTTGTGCCAGATTTGTCTAGTCTATGGCGTTTATTGGCTGCTGCTGTTGTCAGTTACTTGCATTTATACTATCTATAGACCGGTGAGAAGTGAATGGAAAAGCTCCTGGCTTGTTGTGTTATGCCTGGGGGTCTTCAGTCTTATCAACAAAGGGCTGGTGTGTGGCTGATGGCTTTCATTCCAACCAACAGGAGCTACACCTGAGGCCCTGTTTACACTAGTGCGAAAGCGATCCTCGTCCACACTGGCGTTTCCGCCGTGTTTCAGAAACGATCCCCGTCCACACTACACGACCGAAAAGGCATGTCACATGACCATTCATGCACACTGGGAATGCGCATACAAGTGTAAACAAGAAGTTGGTTGCTAGTCCAAACCGGCGTTCCATGAAGGGCTTACGCCGCTCGAAATGAGATTTGTTGCCGATTGCTCTAATCATAGCTCACCTCTTGCGCATGTAGGCAGCTGCAGTATTTACAAAATAATGGTAATGAGTCTTTATTAATCACATATACATTACAGCACAGTGAAATTCTTTTCTTTGCATACCTCAGCATGTCAGGAAGCTGGGGGCAGAGCGCAGGGTCAGCCATGAAATACAGAATTAAACTGCACGACGGCTGCTAAGAATGATGACAAAGCCAGCGAAGCTTGCGGATCAGTCTCCATGATGTTGTGTATATGATCAAGGTAGCGTAATGGTCATACGGTAGGGGCTTGACAAATCGGGGAAGGATGCACAATGATCCAGAAGACCCATTCAGGAGGCGAATTTGGCAGCCACGCCTTCGTTTTGGTCCGTTTACACTGAAACGTGAGCCCGGAGTTTTCAAACTAGAACGGGGTCTTCGGCGTTTCCAAAAGTCTCCATTTTTGAGGGTCAAACACCGGAGTAGTGTAGACGACAGGCGTAACCGTAGCAAAAATTATGCGTTTTAAAACGAAAACTGAGGCCTGAGACTGCTTGTTTAATCGGTCCACCTTAGTCTCCAATCAACTATCAAGTGTGCCTCCTATTTGGCTGGAATGAAAGCATGCAGCCACACCGGCCCGTAGCGGATAAGACTGAACACCCCCTGTGTTGTGCTTTGAGAGGCATTTTGCTGCTGTGGTCTTGGGTCCACTTGTCTCCTCACTACACTGCAATACAAAGTTCTTATGACGAAACGTTTCTATTCAGATGAGTGTGGTCTTCCAGACTGACTCCGCCCACATCTGCAGAGCACAGTGGTTCGTTGAACTGTTTAATGTGTCTAAAAATTATGTAAATCAAATTTGTGGGAGATTTTTGACCGACTTGTTAGACACTCTCCACCATCATCATCGTCATCAAAACATCATGCAAAAGAAATCTATTTGGAAAGAAGGAGGTTCATCCCTCCAGTACGGTTAGAATTTTAATGAAATCTTTGACGAGGTGTATTAAAGCTGCTCTGGTGATGTGTGGTAGAACAGCACCTTACTAAGACTTGTTAGTTTGTCTTTTAATATATCGCTCATCTGAAATGGTAGTGGCTGTAATGTTTATGCTATTGGAAAATTTGTACATTTTAATATGCTTAAGGTTGCATACTCTGAAGACACAGAATCATATCAAGTCATTATCCGTTGTTTAACTTTGCCAAATGTCATTCACTTCATGAATGCTTTCACCCCTACAGTGATTGTAGATTTGCTCTTTTAACTCTGATCTTTTTTTTCCAGGAACGGCAGCGACTAGAGACCATCATGAACCTCTGTGCTGAGTACAATAAGAACGATGAGCCGAGCTTGCTGGGTGTCTCCAGGCCCACTGTGACGCAGAGGCAGCGGGAGAGTGACGAGGAGAATCTGAGAGAGGAGTGTAGCAGCACGGAGAGCACACACCAGGACATCAGGACACCATACAACCTACAAAATGGAGACAACATGCAGGTCCGAGCTTCTCCTACTGTACAAATGTTTTTTGTAGTAATACAATTTTGATATTTATTTTAAAATACTATTTGGCTCTTGGGTTGGAGGATCGAATCCTGTCACCACACTGTGTGTGTGGAGTTTGCATGTTCTCCCCGTGCTTTATGGGTTTCCTCCGGGTACTCCGGTTTCCTCCCCCAGTCCAAAGACATGCATTGTAGGATGATTGGCATTTCTCAATTGTCCGTAGTGTGTGAATGTGTATGGGATTGTGTCCTGCGATGGGTTGGTCCAGGGTGTCCCCTGCCTTGTGCCCTGAGTTCCCCTGGATAGGCTCCAGGCTCCTCGCAACCCTGTGTAGGATATGTGGTACGGAAAATAGATGGTTGGATTTTAAAATACTCAACATACATTTATCCCAGTTATTCAAATCATAAAGAATATGCATGCAATAAAAACAATTAAAAACTCTTCGACATGATTGGGCATTCTCCTGATATTGGCAAAGACATGATTGAGTAGATGTAACACTAAAATTGTATTTTTATTTCATATTTAGAAATATTTAAAGCACTTATTTTTCCTTATTACTCTCAGTGAGTGTGATAGAAAATTGATTTTAAATATTGTTCGTCCTTTCTAGAGAAATTAGACATTGCACATGAACTTTTAAGTTTGTTTGTTTATTTATTTATTTATTTATTTTTAGCATTGTTCCAACTTTCGTAAACGTATATAAAGCAGGTTTTGGATTAAATAAATGAGTGTATGCTATTATAGGAAAGTAAGCAATAAGCGACGTGAAGCAGATATTCTGTTACCATGGATATTATTTCTCCGTACATCACATCCTGAAGTGTTTATTCTTCTTACACCACTGCAGTTCACCAATGAATGGATAAAAGAAGACAATGTACTTCTTGTATTTGCTCAAAGTTCAATTTTATGCTGTGGAACATTCATGAAACTTAGTTACTGAGTTCCGGTTGTTGCTTCATTTGTAGCAGCTGTAAACAGTCGTTCGTTCATTCAGCTTCTCTTGAAATTATTAAGGCAAAAAATATCATTTGTCATGTTACAAAGAAATTAGAAAATGCAAGACTCTATGTCCTGAAGACTTTCCAGTGTTGGAAAACGTAAAGTTGCAGCTTTATGCTTTAACCCTGTGCAGTGGTGGCTTGGTGGTTAAGGCTCTGGGTTACTGATCAGAAGGTCGGGGGTTCAAGCCCCAGCACTGCCAAGCTGCCACTGTTTGGCCCTTGAGCAACCCTCTTTGCTCCAGGGGCGCTGTATCATGGCTGACCTTGCGCTCTGACCCCAGCATCCCAACATGCTGGGATATGCAAAGAAAAAGAATTTCAGTGTGATGTAATGTATGTGTGATCAGTAAACCTCATCATTATCATTACTACTGACTGGTACAAAGCACTGACACTGGTGACTCCTTCCATAATTGTTAAATGAATATCTCCTCTGTTAATGATAAGTCCCTGCCAATGAGCTGTTACTATACAGATGATGTAACATGTTCAAATGAGCACATTAATATAAATCTTGAAAAAAATCGAATTACAGACAGCAATATTGTCAGAGCTTCTGTTTTTGAGAATGAATCCAGTCCTTCTCTGAGATTTGAGAGTTCAACAGTTCTGTGGTATAAGACTAATAACTGTCACTGGTTTCTGTGCTAAATGCTTCAGTAGTATTACTTGAGTGCTGATTTTTTTTAAAAACTTATTTATTTTATTTATTTATTTATTTATTTATTTTTTGCAATGAAATAGTGAATTATGCGTTAAAAGTATTCTGAAGACCTGTACGTGTGTATTCTGTGTGTGTAGCTGGAGGAGATGTCAGGAAGCGGGACTAGGCTGGAACTGAGTTATTTGGAGGAGGAACGGGTGCGAGTGCTGGCGAGGGTTGATGAGCTGAATGCTCGGCTCACGGAGCTGGAACAGCAGCTACAGGAGAACAAACAGGAGGTGGGAGACCCAGAGAGGCTCAAACACTCCACCCACATGTTCAAATGTTCTTGACAACATCCTTGACAACACACAAACAAACACGCACAAATTGTCGGATAAATGAGGTTTATATACACAAAGGAAATCCTTACCTAAAGATAAGAGTTGAGGAGAGGAGAATGTGAACCACAGCTGAGGGTGTGTAGTGTGTGTGTGTGTGTGTGTGTGTGTGTGTGTGTGTGTGTGTGTAGGCGGAGATGGAAAGGGCCTTGCTACAGGGTGAGAGGCAGGCGGAGCTGAGCCAGATCGAGACTGAGACTGACATCATCACCCAGCTGCAGCACAAAGTCAGCGAACTGGAGAGTGCCATCCAGAGGGAAAAGGACAAGGTAGAAGCCTTTCTTACACACAATCACAAACTTGTAACCTACAGATTATGCAAAATACTGAACTGCTACAGAGGCTTTGCAGGAAAAAAAATATCTAGTGCATAGTTTGTTGTTGATTAGTTAATAGATTTTGGGTGTTGGAGTCATGTGACAGCTCTGTTTCTCTAGAACTGTGACTGCATGAGTGAGTGACTGGGTGGGTGACTGGTTGGATGCAGGTGTGCCTCTTTTCGATTTCTTGCATACCTTATAGTGTATTAATCTCCAGATTTGCCACGCCAAGTCTATCCTGGTCACTTTTGCCATCCACCAGTACAAAATGAAGGGCCGCAGTTTATCCAAACGTAACTACTTTCCTGTTTGGTGAAATTATGTTAAAGGAGTCCATTGGTAGCTTGAATTTAGCTTGAATAGTATCAGAATTTTTAAAATAATTTTTCATCAGGTTATCTACTTGGCTTCACTAACCAAACCCCCTTAACCTCTAATATTCTTGGTGCATCCCTCTGCCTTTGTTTCTGTTTATCTTTGTGTCTCTTATTGCTGGCTGCGCCCAGACTTGAGGATCAGCCTGGGAACTTTAACACGAAAACAGTCTGAGTACACACAAGTCTGATGAGCTGAGCTTTCCTGAGGGCATCTGATTTGGGGAATTTCCTCACGTTTCGCATGCAGTTTGTGGGGCTTGTTAATGTGCTGCTGTAGTGATAACTGTTAAAGCTGTTAGAAGCTGAGAAGTGATGGGAATTTTGGATGCTCCGAACTTGTGACTGAGAGCATAATAAAAGGTCACGTGCTCCATTTCTGCTTATCTCAAGCAAAATGTTGGTGTGTTCCATTATAGCTTAACCTTTTAAGTTGCATAAATGAGGGGGGGAAAAAAGAGAAAAGAAAAGTAGAGGCTCTCGAGTTTCGCAACAGAAAAGTGTTCGCCCTGTCGTCAGGAGACCGTGAGTTCAAATCCTGAGGATGCCACAGCTATTCACGGCCAGGGGTCAAGGGAGAAAAATTGGGGAGAAAATGGGGAGGAAAGAAAAAAAAAAAAAACCCACTTGAATGCATACATAAAAATTCAGTTTTATAAAAATGTACAAACAAATAAATAAATGTCTTCAGCTATTTATTAAACTAGTAAAAGTAGTATCTTATGAGTATTTCATTACTTATTTATTTGAATAATAGCAGGATACTCAGCAGCCTTTTTGTACTTTAAGTTATGGTTATGCAGAGGACATTTTATGTGACTGTAAATATAAAGTATCAATTATAAAATTTAAATTTTGTTCTTGCATGATGTGGAGCTCCTTTGATGCCTGACCCTTATATATGTATAAACAGGATTTATACTAGCTAGTAGTTAAAAAGTCACTTAGAAAATGTTTCGAAAGTTATGCGATGGCTAATAATTAAGTGTTGAATGGCCGTTCCAGCATGGATTCTTCAACAAAACCACGAAACCGAAACAGTGAACTGCTACCTGCAGTTTACTAGATTTGATCTGGATTGTGTCAAATGCTCTGAACTGTCAAATGCAACTTTATTTTTCTGTCTTGTCACTGAATCACCTGAGAGTATCATTTTCTCAGCTCCCTTTGCCATTACACTCGAATGCCCAGTCAAAGTAAGACAAAACATGTTATAATGTGGCCTGGAATGCTTCACTGATCTGGAAACGCATGAAGGTACAGTAATGTATGGTATGTTTCTTCAAGTATGTCGGCGTGACCTAGGATTATTCGAAGACTAACTTTAGTTTTCCGAAATATTAATGACACTGCTTTTATTAATCTTTATTTCTGGGATGAAAGAAAGAAACGGCTAACCATGAAAAATGCAGGTGGCGTAGCAAGAAATAAAACCTCCTCTGCACATTGTACCACCAAGATATTCGGTCAAATGTTAGAGAACAGAGGCCGGTTCCGCCCTGTCAAAGGCCTTTGGTACATGTCATCCTTCTAAACAGGAAGTGTATTGGGCAATGGTGGTTTGGCGGTTAAGGCTCTGGGTTACTGAGTGGAAGATCGGGGGTTCAAGCCCCAGCACTGCTAAGCTACCACTGTTGGGCCCTTGAGCAAGGCCCTTAACCCTCACTGCTCCAGGGGTGCTGTATCATGGCTGACCCTGCACTCTGACCCCAGCTTCCTGACATGCTGGGGTATGTGAAGAAAAGAATTTCACTGTACTGTAATGTATATGTGACCAATAAAGACTCATTATCATTATTCCACAAGTACGGCACATTTTGAGTTAATTGAGTAAATATGGATGCTGTAATAAACGTAGAAAGTCACGTCCCTCTGTTCTTCATCCAAACCACGGTCTGTTGTGACCTCTAACCTGAGACGCTTGTGCATGGCGTGGATTTGAGCAGTGTGTTTTTCTCTCTCTCTCTCTCTCTCTCTCTCTCTCTCTCTCTCTCTCTCTCTCTTCCCCATGGATGGTGTGTGTGTGTTCTCTTTCTAGGAGAAGGCCAATGTTGACAGCCAGCGGGAAGCCCTGGAAAGGCTTCAGGACGGCTACAATGAGCTGAAGAACCAGCTGCATAACTGCCCCGAGTCTCTAAGGGAGCAGTTGCAGGAGCAACTCAAAAGGGTCAGTCCTGTCCTGCCAGTCTCATACCAGGACCATCAGAAACTCTGCGTGACTCACACACTCCTTCCAATCATAGCATCTCTGAACCTACAGTACACACACACACACACCACATCACCCACTTTGGTCCAGCAGATGGTAGATGTTGGGATGCATGATGCTTATGCAGAAAAATGATAGTAAGCTTGTGTTCAAGTTCTGAATAATGAAAGCAAACACCATGCCACTTTGTAAGGAATAGTTTTACAAAACACACATCATGCAGGTTGCTATTAGCTTGCATTGATTTGATTTTTAGCCATGTTGTTGTTGTTTTTATTTTTATTTTTGTGAAACTATTCCTATACTGTCTGCTGGCAGCCTCTCATCATTCTTTCATTTACCTCATTTTGCCTACATGGGTAAATGTACAGAGAGGTGGTGTGTCAAATGGTGTCTAAGGGCTGTGTGGTGAATTCTGGGTAAGAAAATCAGCTCTGTTCTTTGTAGCTGTGCATGTCTGTTTGGTTCTGCTGTTTCACTGGATGAGGTCTCCTGTGTGCATCCATGGTTTTTTTTTTTTTTTTCCCGTGCCTCTTTTTAACCCCTAACATTCTACTAATGTATTAATGTAGAACTTAATAGTGATGTTCTTTATCACTGTGCATTTTCTGTCTTCCACATGCTTTCATCAGGATTAGGATTATGAGAAATATATGATCGATTTTTTTTTTTGTTTTTTGTTACTGTTGTTCAGTAGGTTCAGTAGTCACTACACTCAGACTTTGGAGTATTTCCTCCTTTTGGTAGTTCGTAGAAGACCAGGCTCTTTTTGAGTTGGATTTTCATTGCTAGACGGTTTTTACCAAAAGAACAGCCCTGCAGGCTGCTCAGAGAAATCAACACTGACACAAACTCTGCCCTCAGGCTTGCTCATGTCAAAAGGAATTTGCCTATAGTACTGTGAAGGCTGACCAATGATCCTCTGTGAAAACATGAGTCAGGTTCACTGTAGGTCAAGTAAAGGCAAGATTGGCATCAGAGTATCAGCAAAAAAACAAAAATCAATTCAAGGAAGGAAGTAAGTAAATTTATTTATTTAGCACCAAAGTGCTGAACAGAGTAAGAAAAATTTTAATATGAAGCAGAATAAAACCAAATAGACAGACAATAAGCAATAGTAAAAATGAGGTTAAAACACCTGGGAGAAGAGATACGCTTTCAGCCACTTTTTAAAAATGATAATTGAGGGTGTAAGGCGGATGTCCAGTAGCAATGGATTCCATAAATGAGGGGCAGCAACTGAAAGCCCTATCCCCCTTAGTTTTTAAACGGGATAAAGGGACATACAAAAGAATCCTATCAGGAGATCTTGAAAATCTGCTAGATGAAAGTGGAGTAAGAAGATCTTTGAGATAAGAAGGAGCTTGATCATTAAGAGCTTTAAAGACAAACAACAGAATCTTAAACTGGACCGGGAGCCAATGGAGCGATGCGAAAATTGGGGTGACATGATCATATTTCCTTGCCCTCGTCAAAAGACTTGCAGCTGCGTTCTGAACCGTCTGAAGACGAGCAAGAGATGACTGAGGAAGACCTAAGTACAATGAATTACAATAATCTAAATGCGATGTGATAAAAGCATGTATAACCTTCAAAGCTTGGAAAGACAAAAATTTTTAAGTTTAGAAATGATCCGTAATTGAAAATTCTTTTATGCTTGGTTAAGCATATTTCTGAGTCCAGGATGATACCAAGGTTCCTAAGCTGGGAAGAAATGGTTACGAACTCATTTGTGAGACCATCTCTCAATCTCGGGGGACCAAAAACAATTATTTCAGTTTTATCTCCATTAAGTTGGAGAAAATTAGTTATTTGTTGACCATTTTTTAATATCGTCGAGACAGTCCAACAACGGTTGAATGGAGTCACCGGTGTTCAATGGTATGTACAACTGGGTATCGTTAGCATATAAATGAAAAGAGACATTGTGCGCTCTAATAATATTCCCCAACGGATGCATATATAAGTTAAAAAGAAGTGGACCCAGAATGGAGCCTTGAGGTACACCACTAATAATAGGAGCGGAAGATGAGGAGCATTTACCCAACGCTACCGAAAAGGACCTGTCTTTAAGATATGAGCTGGACCACTGTAGGGCAGTACCCTTGATACCAAACAGGTGTTCTAAACGGCAAAGAAGTGCATTATGATTCACAGTATCAAAGGCCGCTGTAAGATCTAGTAGCATCGATACAGTATTTTTACCAGCATCCACTGCCAGTAAGATGTCCTTGGACACTTCTAGCAAAGCAGACTCTGTGCTATGATGACCAGACTGGAAAGGTTCCAATAACTTGGCTGAATTTAAAAACAGGATCAACTGTGACTGCACAACTTTCTCTAACAGCTTTGATAGGAACGATAGCTTAGAGAAAAGCCGATAATTATTAAGGCAACCTTCATCCAAACCCTGTTTCTTAAGCAAAGGTTGAACAACAGCTTGCTTAAAACAATTTGGGACCATCCCAGCATCCAAAGATGAATTTATCAACACCTGGATACTGGGGCCAATTATGGAAAAATTGCTTTTTCATCTCTGTGGGAACATCATCAAGTGAAGTGGACATTATTTTCATCTGGTTAACCTGATCACACAGTTCTTTTAGAGAAACATGTTGAAAATGATAAAAAAATAGACCGTTATAGCCAGCGAATTCAGGGACAGGTCTGAGAACTGTGAAGTGAAGGAAGAACGAATGGCTATCACTTTATCAGCAAATGTGGATATTCTTTGACCACTGAACTGAATTTAGTCTTAAAAGCACCATATAGCACTGAGTATACAATAAGGTCATAATGTAGTAAGTATTTCACATATTCAAGGAATTATTTTATGATCGTAAAGCTACCAGCAGTATGTCATGCTTTGTGTGCAGCAGCTGTGCTCCTAAGCTGCAGTACCGTGTGCTCCTGTGCTTGTCCGCTGACTGGAGCTGCCTACCTGATGCTGCTCTCTGACCCCGTGGTTGATTGTGTGTCTGCACACTATAGGAAGCAGAAACCCTGGAGGCTGAGACAAAGCAGTTTGAGGACCTGGAATTCCAGCAGCTCGAGAAGGAGAGCAGTCTGGAGGAGGAACGTGAGATTATTTCCCAGCAGCTCCTGCAGGAGAAAGCACAGTATCAAAGCAGTTTGACCAAGAGAAAGGTATGCAGTGCTTCGATTTTTTTATTTCATCACTAAATTGAGCCTGCTCTTAATTCACAGTCATGCTCATACATTGCAAAAAAACATATCTTGAATACAGGCAAATTCAATTAACATTCCCCTTTATTAGATGGAAAAAAAAACCCAAATATGACTATTTCTAGATAGTTTTACTCAATTTTCTTATTCTACTGCAGATAATTTTGCTTCTTTCAATCATTTGTTTCTAGAAAGAAGCTAAATTATCTATCTGATAGTAGAATAAGAGCATTTTTAGGTAGATTATATTTGATGCATAAGAATCTCACAATGATAAATATTAGATACCTTCTTTCCTTTATTAAAGAGTTCTTCACTTGCTAATGTGTAATTTTTTACAGTGTAGGCCACGTTTCTGACTGATTCCACACTGAGCTATATTTTTTTTATTAAAGACTACAATTGTACAGACTACGAAAGACCATCACTGCAAAGACCAAAAAACTTGGTTACACCAAAATGTAAGCAATTCTGTATGTGTGGTGGTCTGGAAAACCTGTCAGAAGTCACTGTGGCAGACAAAAAGAAGCCTAATTATTTAGGTTTTTTGGCCTATGACATACCACACATCCACTGTAAGAAATCAAATATATTTCTTCAAAATAATACGGAATTGTTTTTATTTATTTCAGATCTTGCCTATGCTTACTTCTTGCATCAAATCGGCTATACGTCGGAAATTGATTCAAACAGGGTCAAGGTCAAATGTCTGAAATGGTTCTTCTTTAAAAGCTTCCTTCCTGTTTGAAGTATATTTTAATCGTATTTCTGGCAAGAAATAACAAGAAGGACTAGACTTATAGCAGAGCCATCCCTGTGAATGCCATTGAGTTCTACTTGTTGAGTTATTGGTTTAAAATGTATAACCTTGACATGCTTACGACTATAATAACTAAGTAATAACAATTATGGTAGTAGTCATTAGCTGATTGCTATCTGGGCATTAATAATAATAATGTTTAATTTATATTGCACCTTTCCAGAGCTCAAGGATGCTTTACATTAGTGAGATTAGGCACTGATGTCAGGCAAGAAGGCTTTTTGCACAGTCAGCATTCCAATACATCCCAAAGGTGTGTGGAGGGGTTGAGTTCAAGGATCTGTGAAGGCCAGTTGAGTTCTTCCACTCCAACCGTGGCAAACCATGTCTTCATGGGCCTAACTTTGTGCTCAGGGGCATTGGCCTACTGGAACATATTTGGTTACAGATGGAACATATTTGGTTACAATGAATTGTGCCAAAGTTAAATAGAGAGACAGCATGGAGATGTTATCAGCCCGACAGTTGATAAACTCATTTTTATTGTTTGTTCATTCAAATGAGCAGCTTACACCTGCGGGATTCACACTATTGTACAATAAACCTTTAAGATAACAGTGAGCAGTGAACTTGTACCAATGTAACGTATTAAACGGGCAACCTAATTATGACCTTGTGTGTGTGCTTATTTAATTTTGAAGGAAAAGGTTACAGCTCTGGAGAAGCAGGCCAATCAGCTGGGCCTGCAGGCTGCACAGGAGTGTGAAAAGGTGGCTAAGGACAGGAGTGTCACCCTGCAGCTACTTCAGAAGGTATGCAATCAGTGAACACGACTAGCGAATTCGTACTAGCGTTCCATTCGGGGCATGTTTGAAACCACAGCCTAATCATTGTATGGAGTAGGTCATGCATCATCTTCAGCAGCTTAATGCAGCAGACATAACCGCCCAAACCAAACAACAGCACCTTACACACTTTAATACACACAGCCCCTCATTCATATTTCATCCTTATATCATCCACTACTTTGCAACGCTCGCGCACACACAAACACAGACACACATTAACAGTGCTAATTACAGTACCTTGCCTGGGTATTCACTAAAATAGTCTGTAATATTGAAGTGGGGGGGAACAATATAGTTTATAAAATTATTTACAAATAAAAAATGCAAAAGATGTGATTGCATAAGTGTTCGTTGCTGTGCAACTCCTAAGATAGTTCTGGTGCAACCAGTTGTCACATAATTAGATGAATGGAGATCACCTGTGTGGAATTAAAGTGTCCCCGTGATCTCAATATAAATACACCTGGAAGGCTCCAGAGTTTATTAGAAGACATACCTAAACAAACGGCATCTTGAAGATAAATGAGCCATCAAAACGGTTTCTAGAAAATGATCAGACAGGGTTCGGTTATAAATTTAAAAAAATAAATAAATAAAAATTTGGAACATCCTGCAGAGCACAGTTAAATCGGTTATTAAAAGATGGAAAGAATATGGCACAAGCACAGTCCTGCCAAGAGAAAGCTGTCCAGCAAAATGAACTGACCAACATTAGTCAGAGAAGCAGCCAAGGAAGGTGCCAAGTCAGGAGCTGATAAAGATCCACAGCTTATACGGTGGAATCCGTTCACAGGATAATCATAGCCTGGACACCACACTAAGCTGGACTTTATGGAAGAGTGGTGAGCAATATGGAGTTTGCCAAAAGGCATGTCGGAGTCTCAGCAAATATATGGAAAAAAGGTTTTCTGGTCTGATGAGACCAAAATGGAGCTTGGCATAAAGCCATATGTTTTGGCAGAAGCTCAACACAGTTCATCACCCTGAGAACATCATCCCCACAGTGAAGCATGGTGGTGGTAGCATCATGTCACCCTTGGCCTCTTGGTTACTTCTTTTGAATAATGTCCTCCTTACCCGATCACTGACTTTTGGTGGGTTCTACACAATTTGATTGTAACTGGAATGTGCAGAAGGAAGGCCTGGGGCCAGAGAAAACTCTCACACGGGCTGCCTTATGATGATGCATAATACATTACGAGTATGCTGTGCACAGTAAGGTATATTGCTTCAAGGCTGCCTTCTGTGGTACGTTTCGTGGTGCATATTCTCCACAGCATGGCAAATTTTCCAAAATAACAAACTACCGCCAGTAACGATATAATAACAAGCATACCCTGTGCTTTATAGCGTCTGGTGAAATACTAAACTATATATGATGCTCTGCTCAAGGGGTCGTCTCTTTTCTTACACATGCATGATTTTACAGGAGAAGGAGAGGCTGGCTGGTCTGGAGAAGAGATACTTTAGCTTAACTGGAGGCAGGACTTTTCCTAAAGGCTCCAGCACATTAAAAGAGGTAAGGGTATATTAAACCTGTGAAAATAAATGATTAATGTACAAATTTAGAACAGGGAGACCAAGCGTTCTGAAGCTTAGTTGTTCTTTAATCTCTTTTTCTCCCCCATATGGTTTCTACTAACATCTTTTACTTGTTTTACACTGAATGAATTCATAGTTCATTGTATTTTATTTAATATTGTTAGTTTGCCTGTTTAATCTAGAAAGCTATTTTGATTGTAATAATCGAACACCGTGTGGTTAATGTTAAGGAAATCTCTCTGCCGACATTATTATAACTATTGCTACAGACACCAGTTAGTTTTTACTGTTGGTATCCAATCCGTCATCCTATTAATTAGTGGTTCATAACTGGTCTTGTATTAGGACCACATTTGTTTTTCATCCTTAAATCATGACCCACAAGCAGTTTAGCTTTCTAATACTTCTAATATATTTTAGAAACCCATTAGTGCAGTAATAGGCTGTGCCTTCATGTACTAAAACATTGCAAGAGGGGATAAACATATAGGATTACATCTTAATCATCTAAAACTAAGCTCCTTCCTTCCTAATCTTTACCAGATGTGCAATAAGCAAGCAATGAAACACAACGGGCCATGCTGTTGTAGGAAAGTAATAAAAGGCGAGATGCTGTAATGTAGTTATTTCCCTGAAGTTGATTATTTTCCAATAACTGCATGTCCAGAAGTGTTTTATTCCTCTTGTATTACAGAAATTTCTCCAAAAAAATTTCAGTTAATTAAAGAACAATACATTACAATTTTTATTCATTTATAGTTACATTTAATGTTGTGGAACATCTACGAAACAAGTTAGACAAAGAATGTCTTGTTTTTGAGTCTTTCAAAAGAAGCTAAATTAAACATCTCCTCCCAGAATTTATTTATTTATTTATTTTTTATAGAAACCATATTTTTTATAATCTGTTTATGTTGAGTGTCCAGAATACAAATCCATGTGCAAATTGTTACTATGGAAACAAGAACAAATGGAGAACAATAATATAAACCTTACAACTGGAACTGTTGTCAGAAATGCTGTTATAGAAAATGAATCAATGCCTTTTGTCTCAAGCATTAAGCATGGCTGTGGGATAATGCAGATATATTCCTCTTATGATTGACAGGCTAAGTTCAGACAATATAAAGGACCCATCAATAGGGTTCTGTACATCTTAATTATGCTGCGGTTCATGTGCTTATTAAGTTACAGTGCACTGCTTTGAACTAAAGATTAAGCTTGGCAAGCTTTGTTCCTGAAGCTTAATGTAAAAAAAGTCATACTTTTCAATGCTAATAATTGACCATATAAAATACCATTATGGGTTTGTTACTTTCTTCTGTCTTTGGAAATCGTATTTAATATACACTATATGGCCAAATGTATGTGGACTCCTGAGTATAACTATGGGCATTAATATTGAGGTTTTTTCCCCCACCCCCTTTGCTGTTATCATAACCTCCACTCTTCTGAGAAGGCTTTCCACTAGATTTTGAAATGTGGCTTTGGGAATTTGTGCCCATTCATCCACAAGAGCTTGAACACTGATGTAGGGCAAAAAGGCTCTGTAAAACCTGGTGCACAGCCATCACTCTGGCCCTGAATAGTCTCCGTTCAGTAGTACAGCTGTCTCTCAGTGTCTCTCAGGCCCACCCTGAAGGGCAGTAACACTGACATTTCAACAGGGCAATGCGTTACACTTAATTATAGTCCAGACTGCATGTAGGTAAACAGAGGTTTTTTTATTTTTTGTTTTTTTTTTTTATTTTATTTTTTTTACATGCATGTTCTAATTGTTAAGGCAAGAGTACTGATGGTGTGATGAGGCCCTATTGGATCTGCTCCATGTTTTATTATTATTATTTTTCTTTTCTCAAATGAATCGTGTTTTTGAGGGCCCAAAACTCATTTTCAGTTGAATTTGGGGAAACCACTTGAAGCATTTGTTGTGTTGAACTATTTCAATTGCTTTTGTTTGATTTGTTCATTGCAAACAGCTGAAAGTCTGTACATTTTGACAATAAACCTGATTTGCAACGGGGGTTAAATAATCTTGATTGCAACTGTAGGTTGTACGTAATGACTGACCTCTGGTCCTGTGTAAATCCGTTGGTGGTTGTACAGGGGCGACGGATGGCAGAAGTCTATAGGATGTATGTGAGCGATACCCAGCTGACCAACTCTGCTTCGCATGACCCCTCACTTATACTTGACCCAGCTGTAGCTGCCCCCTGCGAGGTATCATAGTATCATAGTGCTCTGATTTAATTTCTTTACCTCTAATTGTTGCTTGCACTTACTATATGCTGTATACTCCTAAATGGCTTGCTTTAATACACAACCAATTTACTTTGCATTGCGCATAAAGCATACATTACCCAGTATTAAATGGCTTAAACCATAAGCTCATCAGTGGGTTTAGGAGAACATATGTAAAATCTTTTAATTATAAAACTTGAAAATTGTATTCAGAGATTATATATAATAAATAATTTTTATGCTTGTCTGTCTTTAACCTTTTGACCTGTCTCACTCCTTTCCTCTTTATTCCCTTCCATCTGCGTATCCATACTGGGTTTCAGGACTATGTTACTGTGGGCCAATTAAACCAGATCTATGGGATGCCGAAGGTGGATTCCTCCCCCACCTCTCCTGCCCAATTGCGTCAGCCCACCCTCACTGAGCCTGCCTTTTCCTGTCTTCCTTCCCCCCATGGCTCCTCTCTTTCTCTCTGTTTTGAGGTGTGTCTGTTTACCTTTTGAAAACAATTCCTCTTCTAGCCCCTACTTTCTGGTACATTAATCTGTCTGTACATTTGCACCCTTAAATTCAGTGTAGTTCTGTATTAAATCAAATAACCATGTCTTCAACACTAGTCGAATACATTGCCGTTAATCTGACGATTATTTCATGCCAGAGCAAAAAGCAAACACCAATGAACAAAATGTGAAATAAAATGCCAAAACTTTTTCTTTTCATTAGTGACATGCAGTAAACATTACACACTTCATCTCTTCAGGTCTTCTTGTCCCTGCTGTGAGCTGTAAGTATTTCTGGACATATTAACACTTTTTACCATGTTTAAGTAGTAATCCTTGATGATAAAGGGTTCAACGTTTAATTAGATGAAAATGAAGCTTTCGGGAAGTTCTCCCCTTCTCCGATTGCACACACGATTTTGTGTGTATTGCTTAGGGCTGTGATTGGACAGTGATTGCTTTTCAGTGTGGCACGGCTGCAACTCACTGATGAAAGTAGAGCAGGAAATTGCATTCATTTCTGAGTGAAGCACTTGAAGAGATAAAGTGGCAGTGTGGTACATTTTCTTCATGTCACTAATGACCAGCAATACAGATTATGTATGGTATTTCACATCTGATTGTATTTTGTTTTGACATGGAATCTCCTCTACACATTTCACTGTAACACTGGCAGTGTTACAGTCCATTCTGTAGTGATCTGTTTTGTCTGAATGCTTCACCATTCGCAGTAAGAACTCTGAAGTGTCCCTCTCTGTAGAGGTGGAAATCAAAGGCCATTTGATACACACGTCAATGATGGTGGTGTTTCATTGTCATTGACACTCTGTCAACGCGAACAAGTATCATGATGTAATAATGAACAAAATGGACTAAGCAATGAAGCTGCTGTTTTTCTAAATTCACAGATACAATCTCTCTCACTCTCTCACTCTCTCTCTCTCTCTCTCTCTCTCAGTCTCTCTCTCTCTCACTCTCTCACTCTCTCTCTCTCTCTCTCTCTCTCTCTCTCTCACTCACTCACTCACTCAGACACACACACACACACACACACACACACACACACACACACACACACACAACAGCTACATGCTTAGGTAGCAATAAATACATTAAATCTATATGAAAGAGCTGTGTTCAATGCAGCAATATTTTCGGCTGTTTGATTCCTTATAGTACATTGCATTGCAGATTCAGGTCTGGAATTTACCTAAATATAAAGCTTTGTTTGCTTGTTACTGCAGGCATTTTTATTCAGCAAAAAAAATAGAGCAACGTGTCCATCGGGTTAAAACAAGTTTCTTGAAGTAAATTATTTGAATCACATGATTTTTAGGTGCCACTTTGTAACACATGCTTCATCGTTTCAGAACGGACTGCATAGTCAGTCTCTGAGGTTTTATTGCTCTGTCAAACAAGTTGTAGTTTTAGGAAATGATCAAGCTCTCTGTATGCTGAATCAGGTGGGGTACAGCGAGATGGACTTCAGTCATGTATTACAATACACTGCTCTTGTTGACGTCTCCTTCTGCCATCTGAAGAGCTATTTCATTACGCGATCAATTAAAATGAAAGGTGTCCGCATATAAACAGTTACAATAGTTGATGTACAGATGTAGAAGATACAGAGAAGATTGACTAACTGTAGGTCCGCAGTGGAATAGTAAAAGCTGTGTACAGGACTGGAGGTGTGAAGCGTAAAACATGATGTTTATATGTAAGGTATACAGAGGTTTGCTGATGTGGTTTGTTTGCTGGGTAAAATTGACAGCATCCACAATTAATTGTTTTATTTATTTATTTATTTATTTTTGTTATTTGTTCTAGCTCATTTGGGACCGTCACCCAGCTGCACTGACGCCTTTGGTAGAAAACAGAAACTTGCATAAGCAATTTCTCTAAAGTGGATTAATAGCTGTTCACTCTTCTCATTAAACCAGCTTTCAGTTCCTTAATAACACTTTTCTCTTATCTTCTTCTATTTTCCTCCTCTTTTTTTTCCCTCTTTCCCCTCACTTTCTCGTCTCATTCCACCCCACCACCTTCCTGTGCATTCCGATGTGGGTAAAGGGTCAGCCGGAGTGGCTTAGACCTCAAATCCCCAGGCTAGATTTAGAGCGCTGGTACCAGGAGGTGATGGCGGCTGGAGATCCAAGCCAGCTGTGCCCGCCTCCTCTCCAGGCTAAAGCTCACTCAGCACACAGGCCTCTGCAGGTAACCCGTGCCATGCAGACCCAACTTCCCTCTTTCTTTTTCTTTTCCCTCTGCTCTCTTTCTTCATATCTTCCTTGTCATGTAGGTCTCTTTTAATGCATGGCAGCTCCAGGAACTCCAAGTGTAAAGTCTGTGCTGTATATTGTTGAGGAACATTGTCATATTGTTTGGGTTTTATTTGGTTGTGTTTGGACTTTGACTCATGGCCACTGTTCTGCTGGCAAACAATCTGGAAAGGTCACACATCTCTGCAAGAAATGTCTAAACAGTAACGCTGTCTGTTCGATTAAGAGTATTGTGTTTGTATGGGATAAAGCAGGTGGCTTTATTTTGTATAACAGACAGAAATTTAGAAAGAAATATTCCTCACCATTTTCGCATAGATGTATTTACTTTTTTTCCTTCAAAATACACAATTTAAATATTAAATATGCTAAAGTGAGTGCATGTTTAGTACATAACTGTGAATATAACTGTGAAACTGTAGTAATATTGGGTATATAACAAAGATTTAGTTGGGATCTTGCATACATAACTAAAAAATTTCAATCTAAAAACTAGAGAGAATAGTAATATAGACCAATACTGGACATTTAAAAATAGACAGAAAACGTGAGCAACACTTGTGTGGCAATCTGGGAAAACCTGTCGCTCTGTCTAAATTCTGACAAACCGACAGAAAATAGAGTTTTTCTGCCTATATTTCATCAAAATTTCACCGACTGCTTAAACATATCTAAGACCTGGCTAGCTAAGTGTGTGTATGGTTTTTTTGTTCTTTTTTCTTTTCTTTTTTCTTTTCTTCTTCTTCTTCCCCCTCACATAGTCAAGGTCATGCTCTGAGCAAGGTGTTGGTTAGCTACAAGTCAGAATTTTTAAATGCAATTTTCTCTCTTCTCACTTTTGGGATTAACCAGATTGAAATCCTATGCGTTTACGTCTGATTGAGGCACTCGTTTGAGTCTGTAGTTTCAGAACTAATTTCACAGTGTGGTGATTTTTCCCAGGCCTCTGCATATTTACAAGCCTTTTCTTTTTTTTTTTAAGACTGGAAAAACGGACAAAACTAAAACATTGCATGGGATGATTTGGGGGTGTAAATGGTCCGGTTTCTCTGGTCTGTAGGTGTACCGCTCCAGACTAGACAGTGATGCCAGTCAATCCTCACAGAAGCCAAAAGTGAGTGCTGGACTTTCCCCTACTTACACCACTGCAACACTTGGCCGCAACACTTCCTCAAGGGTAAACCACACACACATATACATACACACATATGCTGTATAATACTATTAAGTATAAGAAGGGATCTATGGTGATGTACTGCACTAGTGTGCTTTAAATGGAGTTGTAAATGATTGTATATTCAATTACCCAGAATCCCATCATGATGGCCAACAGCACTGGCAGTCTCCCCCGCAACCTCGCAGCCACTTTACAGGACATTGAGATAAAGAGACAGCTGGCACTGCAACAGAAAGGTATTCACACGTTTCTTTAATCTGCCGTGACACACAGAAGTAGCCACAATGTCACTGTTTTACTTTTTATATTCTGTTTGAATATATCGAGGCGTCTCATTTTAGGAAGAAATGCTGAACATTTTTCCAGTATGAAACTTTAAGCTTGGCTTTAATGAACAGAAAAGATTGTTTTTAGAAATTGTATGTATATTACAGAGATTACATGAGTAACAAGCACAAATAAAAAGGTTTAAAATGGCCATTTTTTGTGCATATAAAAGGGTGATTATTAGTCTGTCACATGACCTCCATTTGTAAAATTTTTAATTAATTAATTATTTTTTTTAAGTACATTTCCATAAACATTGTTCAACTAATTGATAATGTAAGATATGATGTGTTTTTTTTTGTTTTTTTTTTTAAATAAGTCGTGCAGTTTTATTGTGAGATAAATGAGATGCCCATAATCAACAAGGTTCTTATGCAGGTTTGGAAAATCTGGAATTGTATAGAATTTATAGGCCATTATTCCCAGACGTGGAAATATATAGAAATTAAGACAAAGTTGAGGAGAAAAACGTTTTCCATTGTCCAGGATATTACTTTTACAGCTGATATTTTTCTTTTTGTATTATGAAAACCATACATTTCATTATTTAGGAACGTAAGGAAAGAAAACCGCATATAGAAATTCTGCAAAGTTCAATTTGATGATAAGTCTGAAAAATGTCTGGAATTTTTCACAAGAAAGGGGAAGAAGGCTTGGTCCATGGGAGATCCATTTCTAGAAGGTGAATAGAATGTTAAGGTTAGACTAAATATAGAGAGTGAAACGGAATAAAGTGATTAAACTGATGATCTGATTGATTTTAGCATGAAACATACCAGCGCTTGTTACCCCTCCCCATCCCATCCACAATTTCCTCTGAACTCCTCCTCCAGTTTTTTTTTTCACGTTTTTTTTTATAACCAGTGTGACGTTGTGTCTTTCACTTTGTTCGTTCACCCCCGTTATCCCCCACTCTCACCCAGACTGCTTGCCATCATCGCCTGAGTTCTCCACCATGGACAGTCCCACAGGTAGATTGCGTTGAGTCTGGAGTGGGTTTGACTGTGTCCTCATCATCTTCTTATCCATCACCACCTCATCCTTCACTTTCTCTCTAACTGATCCTGTGCGACTTAAAATGGTGCATGATTCCATTTCGAAGTGTGCTTTCTGTATTTCTTTACTTTATCTCTCTCAGCATGGAGCCGAATGGTTAAGATGTGTTTTTCTGTGACTGGAAGCAGCATCATTAAGACTGAACAGATTTGCTTGGGCAGTATTTGTATTCATTTTTCAAGAGGAGTCCAGGTCTCTGTGCTGTATGTGTGAGGGCATGATGGAGCAGCTTATCCATAGCGTGTCATCCTACATGGATACATGGGTATCGTTTGTTGATTTGGGCTTGGCATGGGAGTGTGTGTGTGTACTTTGTATAAGCCTCCAGCTTTGGTCCAATTTTTATGTTTATTTTACTGTATAGTTCCTGTGAAGAAGGCATCTATGGTGATGTACTACAATGTAGATGTCAGTGTTTGAGCCTTTTTGTGTTTGTATTAGCGGTGTGATGGTATCTGATGATAAAGAAATCTGAAATGGTGGTATTGTTAAATTTATGCCACGAAAAATGTGTTTCGAAGTTTCAATTGGCAAACTGTATTGCTGTGGTAAAATGCTGCAATGCCTCTTGATATTCTAATTGGTTACTGATCAAAGTCATTTACCATATTAAATAAATTGCATTGCCACAATGTTAGATGTCATCACCCTGTCATCACAAAAAAGAAAAATGACATTTATCATACAGTCAGTCATACACATACCGTCTCACACCTAATTTGTACTATATATCTGTCCATTCTGGTTCCTCTTACATCCCTCTCTTCATGCTCTCTCTCTCTCTCTCGCTCTCGCTCTCTCTCTCTCTCTCTCTCTCTCTCTCTCTCTCTCTCTCTCTCTCTCTCCAGGTCAGCAGGTGATCGAGGAGCAGCGGCGACGTCTGGCCGAGCTGAAGCAGAAGGCTGCAGCCGAGGCTCAGTGCCAGTGGGAGGCGCTACATGGCTCCCACACACAGCTCAGCAGCTCTCCAGCTCCTCCGCTGGTCCATCACTCCATCCTGCACCACACAGCACCCTCTGCTGGTGAGGACAACTACGACACGCTCAGCCTGGAGAGCTCAGACAGCATTGACACCAGCGTTTCCACCAGCTACAACTCCGCCTGCTCGCCGGATAACATGTCCAGGTTAGAAGAAAAAAACCGCTTTCATACACCACTAATAGAAATGAGTGCATCTTATATCCCTCCTTTACGTCTTGTCTCTGGAGCTCAATTACCAAGCATCTCTTGGCTCTCTCTGTGTGCTTCCTGCAAATAAAAATGAATTAGACTGTCTGTAGGCTGTTGCAGGGATTGACACTAGATATGCGTGTTGCATTTTATTGCTCCTAGAAAGCAGGAATAAACCCAAACATTTGGCTTTTAAGTTGCTTTGCAATAATGTCCGTCCTCAAAAATGTATTTTGTAAACAGAATCCGAATTGCCAACAATGGCCTAAATTAAAAAGGCATTCCAGAATAAAATTTGGCACCATATGTAGATTTCTATACACATGTATTGTATAATATTGCATCTTACACTTTTGGGGTTTTGACAACATTCACAGTATTCTATCACCAGTGAACATCTTGACATTACAATACCCAACATGCATTCCAAATGCATTATATATCCACCACATTCAGGCAATTGTAGCTGCTAAGCAGATGTATTATGTTCGCAAAATATTATGTTCCCCATTGTTCTGAGTGGGAAAACAACAAGTATCTCTTTTACATATCTATTTTACAATATATGTACAAACTAAAAAAAAATCCAAAAACTTTTGAAAAATGTAGACATATATTGCAGCAAGGCAACAATCCAAGGCATAAGGCAAAATCAACAGAAAAACAGTTTAAAAGGAATCCAAAAAAAAGCACAAGGTTTTGCCATGACTCCCTTGAGGGAAGGGGGAAAAAAAGCTTTAAAACTTTTTAATGATCTTTTTTTTTTTGCTTTACTGTTAATATCTTAGCATTTTATTACGTGTGATAATGACGAAACATCTGTGAAAGCAAACACTCTAATTGTCTTGTTGGTTAAATTTGTTCTTAATTTTATCCTAAGGGCATGCAAAATGTTGCACTGCTTCTTCATAAGTGGTGCTAGCTAGCTTTATTAGTTCACTTACTTTAACAGCACTTGGAACCACTATATATCCTAAATATTTAGTTCCACCTTTTTAACTTTAGCCTGTGTCTTGATGTAGCAGTGTTAAATTATCAGTAGTAATGAACACTGCAACTTCTGCAGTTCCCTGAAAGAACCAGTAGGCTGAGGGATTAAAAATGAGCCTCCATGTCGACACCCTTAGAACATGTGAGGATCTTATTTGTTGACTTCAGCTCAGCCTTCGACATGATCATTCCAGAGCTGCTGGACAAGAAACTGACTCAATCTGCCAAACTCCATCTGCCAATGGATCACAGACTTCCTGACAGACGGACAGCTTGGCAAATACATGTCAGACACTATAACTCAGCACTGGCACACCCCAGGGATACGTGCTCCCCTTCTTCTCTTCTTCCTATACAGCAACATCTGCACCTCTAATGAGCCGTCCATCAAGCTCCACACGTTCGTAGAGGGCAGCACTCTTGCGGGCCTCAAATCCATATGCACGTATGAATCTGGTATAGTCACAATAACCTGGACCTGAACATCCAAAAAACACAGGATATGATGATTGATTTCAGAAAACAGCAACCCCATCATCCTTAGCAATTGAGCCATTCAGGTTCCTCCAGACTGTCATGTCATGTAACCTTTAGCCGGAGAAAAACGCTACCTGCATCATCAAAAAGGCTGAGCCAGCTGAAAAAAAAAAATCCAGTCTCCCCCCAGGCTGTATTGGTCCAAGTCCATCCTGACCTCCTCCATAATTGCCTGGTTTGGTGCTTCTGTTCAGGCCAGGGGCAAACTGCAGCACATCATCAATTCTTCTAGAAAAAAACAAGATCTGGAGTAGCTCGCTGTCTATCTCGGCCCTGTACAATACAGAATTAAGAAGTATACAGTGCATCGTTGCAGACCCTTCCCCTTCCTATCCTGGAAACCTATGCTCTGGGAAACACTTCAGAGCAAATCAAATTAAAGCTTCTTCACACAGGCACTAACTCACATTAACAGCTCTGAATAGCAATAAGTGTAAAATGAGTAACATTGATATGGATATGCATTTCCATGATACACTGATGCACCTTGTGCTCACACACGTGGTGTTTATTGCATTTACATGTATACTCATATACGTTTACACATTACATTAATGAAAAACCCTGTATTGTTGTTTCATATGCGTCACATTAACTCAGACTGCTGTACTGCACTTTATTTCAAACTGTGCGCATTTTTATAACTTTCTTCCTTTTTTACTTTATTTTGCCTTGCAAATGTTTATTTTTATGAATATTTTTTATTTCTTGTATTTTACTGTTATTGTTAAGCACCAATACACAGAGGCAAATTCATTTATTTATTTAATAAATTAATTATTATTCATTTAAAAGAAAGAATAAAAGGCAGAAGTATCGGTATCGGCCGAGAAATTTAGTATCGGTGCATCTCTAGTTTCATTTTTTCGCGTTTAAGTTTGCATTACTTGTACTGCTGTATTTACTTTGTTGTATTATTTGTACAGTTATATTATTGTCTTATATTACAGTTTTTACAGCATTGTATTATTACAGCATTATTATTATTATTATTACTACACAACTTCTACCGTGACAAATTCCATACACATGATGTACACAGCCAATAAAGTGATCCTGATTTCTGATTTAGTAATATTGTTTAATTCCTAAATAATATCCCTCAAAGTGTTTTTTCCTGATCACTCTTTTGAGAATTATGTAACAAGAATAACGTGTGCAATGAGATTGGGTAAGTTAAGATTTTATGCCTTTCATGTCCAAAGTTGCTCTGCCTCTCTATTGGGCAGGCAGGTTACATAGCAAACATTAATAATCTGCTTAAATTGAATTGCTGAATGTGGCATGAGGACTAAAAGAATCCGTGTGCTCCTGTGACCCAGTGCAAGTGGGATGGATGTGCTGAAAATCGAAGAGATGGAGAAGCTGCTGAAGGAGGCTCATCTGGAGAAGGCCAGACTCCTCGAGTCCAAGGTGAGCGAAACCCTGGAATCTGTGTATGTGAAGATTGATAGAATACTGTACTGATGGATGAATGCTACAAGTTTCTAAATTCTCGTGGTTCTTCTGCTGTGCGTATGTGTGTGTACCGTAGGAGCGAGAGAGCCAGGCACGTAAACAGCTGCTGGAGGAGGAGAGGAAGAGGAGAGAGGAGGCTGAGAAGAGGCTGCAGGAGGAGACGGTGCACCGGCAGCAGCTGATTGAGAAGGAGGTGAAGATGAGAGCAAAGAACTTCTCTCAGGTGAGGTGAATGATAATCAGCAGTACATACACTGCAGACAGGATGATGTTCAGTGTTTATACAGAGACGTGGCTCCGCAGACAGAATTCATTTAATATTTAATAGCCTCTATTTTATAATTGACCAAATGTTGTTTAGAATCTAGGGTAGGCTTACTGTTAATTCTTAAATGATGATGATCTAGAGAAGGACTATTTTTAAATTATTAAAGTTATTCTGCCTTATTTACACATTAGTTTAAAAATATGAATTATTTGTACACTCCAGTTGGCTGTCTTTTTTTCAAGAATCGATCTTCAAGCAATTCTAATCACTAGCTGATTTCAAAATTATATAAATTATAATTGATGTATAATTATATTTTATGATCAATGATTTATGATTGTTGCTTCGATTTATATTAATCACGTGTCTGATGATTACACCCCTAGTAAATAACAACACCGAACTTGTAAATTCATGGTGGTTGTAAAGCATTGTAATTAAACTATATTGGTTTATTTGTTTAATAAGCTGTTTATCAGCATTTAAACTGTATACATAAGTAAACACAACGATTTAAAATGACATGATATCGTGCAGTAAAGTGCTTGTGTGAAAATGGCGGTCACACTTCTCATTTGTTTTAATAATATCCTGCACTGGAAATGACCACGGTACCATACAGATATTATGTAATTGTTTTTTAGCGGCCCCACATGAGAGCATGCACTCGGGAGCCCGAGCTAATGAAATTCTCACGTAAGATTTGTACAGCATCTGTAAGCAGCTACCTGTAACGTGACCATCAATATTGTATCAGCGCTTCTCAGTACAGCTCAGTGATGGGGATGTGCAGTTTTCCCAGCAGCGTGTGTCAATATTTACTGAATATTACGAGTGATTACTATTTCATACTAAATAAATGCAATTTATTGTGGAGGGGGGTGGTTACAAGAATTTAATATTCTATAACTTTACTTGTGGTTGAGATATATGCAAAAGAGAAGTATATTTCAATTTGGCAAAACGTAAAAATATAAATAGTGAGAGATGAAAAACAATTGAGGCCATCATATATATGTAGTTATGAGAGGGAAAAAGTTGTATATACCCCTCATTGTGCTCATCACAAATAGTGGGTAAGGATGACTATAATAGCATATTGCATTTCATACTGCTACACATTGCAAATGCGGTACATCTTGCAGTATTTTAAAGCAAGCTGCTGAAACAAAGTTCTTGTAATAATTATACTGATTAGCAAGTGATGTATTGTACAGCCCTAATGGTGAGTTTGAGGGTGAGGGTGCTGTTCAGTCCTAAACCCTGTAACAGGATTTTTCCCAGCATAAACATTAAAGTATCACTGTGTATGTATGTGTGTATAGAAAATATTTTTTTTCCCCAGTGTTTCTTTAAAATACTCATGATGTACTTAACATAACACTTAACATTGCTACTTAACATGAAATATTGAGATTTTAATAGCTGAAATTTTAACCACTTGGATATTGGATATCTTTTAACCACTTAGATTAGATTTAACGTTCAGTTAATACAAACATAAATTGTTACAAGTAATTTATATATACAGTTGTGAAAAAATAAGTACACCCCATGGAAATTATCTTTTTTTGGTCACATTTGGACAAGCAAACATTTGATCATATTTGAAACAGTGCCTATTAATAAAGTTGATATACTTGAACAAAACCACAAGGAAAATAGCTTTTTCAATCATTTATTCTACAGAAATATCAATAGATGTGATTTTCTTCTGTGGAAAAAGTAAGTACACCCTTGGCCTCAGAAGATTGCCCGCCCCCTAGCAGAAATAACTTCTTGTAGCTGTTTTGCATAATTGGCAACTGGTTTGCTGGAATCTGTGAGCACTCTTCCATGAAATATTCTTTCAGTTTCAAGATGTTTGAGGGTTTTCTTGCATGTTCTGCCCGTTTTAAATCCCCCCACAACATTTCAATGGGATTCAAATCCGGGCTTTTACTAGGCCATTCCATAACCCTCAGTTTCTTCTTTTTGAGCCATTATTTGGTGGATTTGCTAGTGTGCTTAGGATCATTATTCAGTTGAAGATTCCACTTTTGGTTCAACTTCAACATTATCTTCAAACAATCTTTGATATGATTCATAATTCATAGTTGAATCAATGAATGCAAGCTGTCCAGTCCCTGAGGCAGCGAAACAACCCTAAACCATAACATTTCCACCACCGTGCTTCACAGTTGGTATGAGGTGCTTCTCCTGAAAAGCACCAACCATGTCTGCTGTTACTGTGGCCAAACAACTCTATCTTCAATTCATCTGTCCAGAGCACATTATTCCAAAAGGCCTGGCCATTGCCTATATGCTAATTGGCAAACTGTAATCTTGCAAAGGATTTTTCCTGGCACGCCTCCCACGCAGGTCAAATATGTGCAATCTCTTTCTGATTGTAGAAGCATGCACTTTGACACCAACAGTTGCAAGACTTACTAGCAGATCCTGTGATGAAATTTTGGGGTTCTTGGAGACTTCTTTTTGCATCAGATGGTCTGCTCTTGGACTGAATTTGCTGGGACGGCCACTCCTGGACAAAAATCTGTGCCATTTGTAGAAGATTTTCCTTACGGTGGAATCATGCATTTAAAATAATTTGGAGATCTTTTTAAATCCCTTGCCAAACTCGTACACATCCACAACCTTTTTTTCTGAAAGGCTTCTAGAACTCTTTAGATCTTGGCATGATAACACCACACACCTCAATAACAAAGGGAACACCAGACACTAGATATGAGAGGGGTATAAATAAGACCGGTTCCACCTGCACTCCCTAAGCAGGTTCTAATCACTGGCACTCAATCTCGAACACCTGATTCTAATTTTATGGATTTGAAGGTGTGATTAATGTATGGGGTGTACTTACTTTTTCCATGTGACTGATCTGTTTTTTTGTTCATTTAAATTGTGAAAATTACTACAAAATATCAGTTTTATGTGTCATTTGATAGTGTATCAACTTTATTAATAGGCACTGTTTCAAAGAGGATCAATTGTCCAAATATGTCAAAACATTCAACAATTTCCATGGGGTGTACCTATTTTTTTCACATGACTATGTATATATAAATTAAATTACGTGTGTGTGTGTGTGTGTGTGTGTGTGTGTGTGTGTGTATATATATATATATATATATATATATATATATATATATATATATATATATATATATATATATGTATGTATGTATGTATGTATGTATGTATGTATATATATATATATATATATATATATATATATATATATATATAAATAAAATGCATGCATACATACTATATATGTATAAAATGTTTGTGTGATTAAACATGCACAGATGAGTTTATTACGAATTTATTATTATTTTGTTGTTAGTTTTTCCCTTTGATGGCTACATCAAATCAGTGTCTTCTGTATATGCATTTTTAACTTGTATGAGCCTAGTGTTGTTTTTGGGCTATTTGTACTGTGACATACTATGTTCTGGTGCTAACAGAAAAAGTCAATTAAAAAGGCCACAGGTTATGGAAATAGGATAGGAAAAGGTTGTGGAAATTGCACCTAACTAACGGTTTCACAGCTTTACGGCTACCATGACCGCGTTCAGTGTGAACACCTGTGATGGGGACTTTAAATCTTTGTTCGGGTGGGTAGTGAGGAGTTTGACACCCTAGGGAAAGACGGCTTTGAGGATGTGCCGTTTGTAGTCGGTGTCCTTAGACATTTAACTTTATGCACAAATAAGGTCTTTGTGTCGTTTTATAATGCAGGGACACAAGCTGAGCCGTGCAATGCAAATAAATGATTTAATCTCCCAAAAGGAACAAAAAGGTTTATTGGTTCATCTTGATTAATTTGTTTTTATGTAGAATGAAGACCTTTCCATAAATCCATAGATGTCTGATGATCTGTCAGATTAGGCGATGTCGAGGATGCCATCTTGGATGAGTCTGTAGAATCGATCACACTGCTGTGTTCGAGTTCGGGAAGTGTTAAAAATAGATTTTCTTCCCTTTTTGGTCAAAGGCTCGACCCATGACCCGCTACCTGCCCATCCGCAAAGAGGAGTTTGACCTGCGCTCACATGTCGAGTCATCGGGTCACAACGTGGAGAACTGCTACCACATCATCCTCACAGAAAAGATGTGTAAGGGCTACCTGGTCAAGATGGGTGGAAAGATTAAATCGTGGAAGAAGCGCTGGTTCGTCTTCGATCGCCTTAAACGCACATTCTCCTACTATTCCGGTAGGTATTCAGGTCCGCACTCAAGCCATAAGCATGAAACCAGCCTGGGAGATAAGAGCCTACAATTCTTAACTGAATCCATTTTATTGGCCAAGTAAGAGATCACTTATCAGAAATTCAACTTGGCAGCAAATGTAGAAGCAGAAGAGTAGGGTAAGGAAACAAATTAAACCCAAAAAGTGAAATAAATGAAGGATTTACAGTATTTTACAGCATTTAGATTTTTCAGTTGATTTTTTTTTTTTTTTTTTTTTTTTTTTTTTAATATAAATTATAAGACATCTTTCTCAAGAGCTGAGTCCTGGCATAGTGAAGCTAGCGTGGGGGGATGCGGTAATTAGCGGCGGCTTTAGCTCGGGGAAGGCTGCTGTGGTTTCCGATAGCCTCGGGATAGCTCGAGGCATACAAATATCCAGCAGCTCGTCCGCGTTCTGTATGATGCTGATGAAATCGAGCGCAATGCTGTGGAAATTCTGTTTCACACTCAGCCGTCGTGCTCAGCAGGGATAGTGGTTTCTACCCCTGATGGTTACACGGGCAAAAAAGATGGCGCAAACTCAATAACAGGGCTGGATTGCTGCCTCCCATATTGCCGCCTCCTAAAGACAGTCTAGTTTTACCCCTTGTTTTTACTGTTCACGTCCAAATGTGTTCAATATTATCCTAAGTGGAATAATGCAGGAAATGATTTTTACAACATGACAATTTATGCGCAGTTTCTGTAACGAAAATGAAAAAGAATTTATAAAAACGAACACATTCAGTATATTGTTCGACAGAGATTATGTGAAATACTGTTTTAAATTAAATCTGTTTTTAAAATGACTGGTAAATGCAAAAAAAAAAATGCAACTCAAAAGGCAATATCAGTCTCTGTCACATGACCACCATCGCTAATTTGCACTCCCATCTGTACACACACACTCTCTCTCTCTCTCTCTCTCTCACACACAGGAAGACCCCCACTTAAAAATTTCCACAACTGTATAATAACTCTCATATTGGCACATTACTAATGATTTGTAACGTTAAAAAAAAAAAATATATATATATATATATATATATATATATATAACCAATATATTTAATCTTCATCTCAAAATATAAGAAAAGAGGTATGGATCAGTGTGAGAAGGTGAACAGAACATTGTTTAGACTTCAGTCTTGCACTTTTTTTTTGCTCACATTGTTGTTTCTGCCTCCTTCACAGACAAGCATGAGACCAAGCTGAAAGGAGTTATCTATTTCCAGGCCATTGAGGAAGTTTACTACGACCATTTACGCAGCGCCACAAAGGTAAATCATCCCATTAAGGAACGCTTTCACTGATTCCCAGCTGATTCTCCCTCTCTGTAATAAAGCTACACACGCATTTTCACACACTGCTGCTGCTTCTGAGCTTTCACACTACAATCCTCTCTGTAATTGCTGCCTTTTTTATTTCTTCTTTTTTATCCTTATTTCATTTCGTTCATTTACTTTCCATAAATTTCTTTCTCACTTGTTGTTAGCGGTTTTGTATTTATTTGGTTTTTTTTTTCCTCTCCACCGTTCTTTTCTGACCATTCTTTCATTCTGCTGGCTGTTTCCACAGAAAGGATTTTTCAACCTGAACTTGACTAGTGTATGTATTTCGAAACGTGTTTTGCATGCAATCAAGCCTCCTTTTGCGCACAGACAAAGCTGAACTGAATTATAAATTCTTTTGCTAAGATAAAGCCTTTCAATCCTCATTGAGGTGAATTAGTCACAGAGTCGGCCTTGGAGCGGTCGGGCTTATTCCAGATTTCCCTTGGCCACAAAGTTGAATGGTTTTAGGGCAGGTCTGATTGTGTGGTGGCGAATGGGGGAAATATTTGTGGGGTTTTTCTGATCCATTTACCTGCAGCACACTGCTGCCTCCTCACTTTGGTAGAGGTGTGTGTGTGTGCACGTTCATAAGTGTGGATATCATACTTAACTGCATATGTGAGTTTTTGTCTGTGTGTATGTGTATATTTTATACTGGCGTAAACCTAGACTATGGGTGTACAGAAAGTGGTGTCTAGGTTTATGCTGGTATAAATTTTTTTTTTAATTATTATTATGATTATTGTCTAATAGGTTAATGTTACCTATTTATAATTATTTATGAATCACAAGCTAGCTAGCAAATTATGCCCAATGTCAATCCTGACCACCACTTTTTCAATTTTTTTTTAAAATATATATTTTATGAAACTCTCATCTGGTGAACAGAATAGTCAGCTTGCCTTCACCAAGAAGCATCTATGCAGTGCTTCCTTCAAATTTGGCCGAAATAATGAGCCTTGGAAGACAACTGTCTTATGCTGTCTTTAGAATGGGATTGCCATTATTTCAGGAGAAAAGCCTAGAAACGCTGCCCAAAAGTGTCTGCCTAGACAGTTGGCTCCTGAATGGCACGCAGTAATATTTAAGGAGAAATTTTTACGTGTCTGCAGTAACAGTATTTTACATGTTTTAATAGTTAAAGAATGAAACATTATGGGACTTGCTGTTTCATTCTTTACATATTAAGCATGTAGAGTATTGTTACTGTGGACACTTGCATTTATTTTTTTTTTCTCTCCTTATATTTTACTTGCATTATCAATGACAGGGTGGTGTGACGTGGCCCAGCCGGGTTTGGGAAATTACTGTTATTATTTTCCTATAGCTGCAGAACCAAAGTGTTCATTCCTTATATAATACAGCAATTTGCCAATGATTATTTTTTTTCATTTATTGGAAATTTTCACATTATGCATTTTATCCATTTATAGTTACATTTGATGTTGTAGAATGTCCACGAAACTAGTTAGTTCCTATAACAAAACAGGCGTTCACTCACCAGCCTCTCTTTCTTTCTCTCTCTCTCTCTCTCTCTCTCTCTCTCTCTCTCTCTCTAAAAATGCTAATAAGAAGCAAAAACACAGCTTGTTCTATTACAGAGAAAGCACAAAATGCAAGTCCTCTTTCCTGAAGACTTTCCTGCGGTGGAAAACTTGGTGGAAGGCTGTTGCAACATTCTGACACCCAAAACTCCTTCTATAAATGTTAAATAAACATGCCCTTACAGAAAGCTTCACCATATCAATGATTCTAGGGTTTTGTTTTGTTTTTTTGTTGGTTTTTTTTTGTTGGTGTTTTTTTTGTTAAATAACATGTTTTGAATCTTTATTATTCGTCTTTGAAGTTGCGTGGAGTGTCTGCCAAGTCCCTATAGCTGTTACTATAGAAACATGTTGGAACAAGCGCATTAATTAATATAAACCTGTGATTGAATTACAGCTTCCACTATTGCTGTTATAGAAAATGAATCAGAGTTGTGAATTCAACTGAGCTGTGGTATAATCTGGTCGATCAGCTATCGATTATCAGAACCTGCTTAGCTTCATCAGACAGCCCTGATTTACTGATCTATGGCTTGCAAGTAGGCTCACAGCTGTACCCCAGCAGTCGGATACAGGTTGCACAAAGGTTTAAATACGACTTTTACTGTACATATCGAATCGTGTGCCATAAATGAACAGAATATGTATTTTTAAATAAGTCATGTGATGTTCTGCACCACTAATGTTTTGACTAGCATGATTAACCTCTGTTTAAAACTGAAGCATTAGCTGCAGTGATTGTCCTGCATGCAAGAATGTCTTTCAGATTTCTTTTGGCTGATAAGTTGTATTAAAACCATAACAACAGATGCTCCGGGCTGAAAGGGATTGCTCCTGTGGCTAATTTCACTCTTGTGTCTTGCCATCAGAGCCCCAACCCCTCCCTGACCTTCTGTGTAAAGACCCATGACAGACTGTACTACATGGTGGCTCCGTCTGCAGAGGCCATGAGGATCTGGATGGACGTGATCGTAACAGGAGCAGAGGGCTACACGCAGTTCATGAACTAAAGTCATCAGAGGAGGTAAAGAAAGGTCAAATGGTTGCACCAGGGGAAACTTCAAGTGACTCATCTTCCTGTTTACCGGCTCTATTGATTCCTACGAGGAGGAAAGCCTTTTTATTTTTATTTTGTATTTCTTTCTTTTGAATATAAGTTGTATATTCAGCTCGGATGTACAGTTGTCAGACAGTCGTCAAAGGTTTTCTACACCTTCCTGGATTTCAAAAGTGATTCCTACAAGATTTAAAAAACAGAGGAACAGTTGATTGTGTTAAATCATCTTTGCTTTTAGGTCAACAGGGATCTCTGTGACATTTCAGATTTTTTTTTTTAGTATGCAAAAATTTCTTTTTTTAAATTTCTTTTTTTCTTTCAAACTGCTTAACAGATGTATGTATTTGTGTTTTGTTTGTTTGTTTTTTTCTGTCTGTAGAACATTTTCCACATTTAGTATGTGGTATAGCCAAATGACGTCAAGCCATTCTGGACTGTTTTTTATGTTTGTTTGTTTGTATGGGTTTTTTTTTTTTTTAATATAAATGATTTGTCCTACACATAATGAGAGTGGTTATGGATATGCAGATCGTACATGTAGAGATGATGTGAAAAGCAAACATATCAGACACCCAATATTACTAAAACAAGAAAGTCAAACACCGAAGCTCATTAGCAGCTACTGTTCACCTGCATCCCACTGTATGTTTGTGTGTAACCAGCAAAACATCACCTGTATGTCAACACACACGTACGTGCTGTATAATAGTCTCTTTGCCAAGTCCTGACTTCATCTTCAGCCTTCACTTCTTAAAGGAAGCAGCCATTTTCAGTACACTGCCACCTGAAGGCTCTCGGTGGACGAACATGATTAAACAACAAAACAGAACAAAACTAACCAACTTAACCTTCATAATAATAATGCAAATCATTCAGTGCCTTGATATTTCTCCACATTTCATCACTGCAATACTGTTGTGAGAAACCTGCAGGACCACATAACGCCAGAAATACAATCACTGTTTACTTAAAATGTATTTTTATTCTCAAGAGATCTATTATTGTGACTATTCATAACAGTCATTTGCACAAGGCTTGATGGGAACGTGATAAGTAAACACAAGTAATTTATCAGCTCAAACAAAAAAAAAAAAACAGAAATGAGAGTCAATGTTATTAGCTTTTTGAGTTAATAGATGTTGAAGTTCTTCATGGACAGATTATAATAATAAATCTGACTTGGCTCATGTTTGACTTGGTCCTCTGGACTGAACTATGCTGTGATTTTCAAGTGTGATCATCTGGATCAAAGTGTTTATAAAATGTAGTTTATGTAGGTTTTATTTTGTGAGAGTTTTCCCTGAAATTTCCTCTGCATGCATTTAAAATGGCCAAAATACTGACACCAGTTCTATTGATCCTGATTGTTTTGCCAGTGTTTTCATTTCAATTCAGTAGATTTTTTTTTTCTTTTTCTTTTTTTCACACGTCTGGAAAAAGAATACGAGTATGTTCACTGCAGTGTATATTTCTTTTCAGTGTTCTGTTGTGTGCACATGGAGAACCAAATTGTACTGGGATGCGCCACATGCATACAAATGTGCATAAATTCTCTTTAACCGTTATTTTGTTACTAACACACACACACACACACACACACACACACATGCTGACACTATATGATATGATAATGATACGATATGATGGTACTGTTCATGTGGCACTTTAGATGGATTTCATGGAATTTTTCAGGTTTATTAAAAAAAAAAAAAAAAACCCCAGAAACCATTCCATTCTCTTTTCTTATTGGAACGACTAAAATAATTTTATGCAGCACAGCTTTCAAAAACAACTTCATGACGCAGGAGCCTGTCGAGTGAGAGCTGTATGGGGCTGAGAATGGCAGTAATACAGCTGACATCCACAGTTATTTAAAATAAAATATAACTGTAGTGACACCATAAGATATTAACATAGCAGTAATGAGAGGCCACGTGATTGAATTTTCTTAAACAAAATGTAGTTGTGTGTGATCTGTGGATCTGTAAGTCAGGTTCTTTCACTGTTCTTACTCCAGTGACGCGTTACTCGACAAAGTTGTCTTAAGTCAAACTTGTATATAAAAATATATATCACGTCGCTGAAGCTGATTAAAACGACAGATAATATCTCTTTAAATGGTTTGTAGTAAAAGCTCATTTAGAAACGTGATGGCGTTTTGAATAAACACAGTGTAGGATGTAATGTTTAACAGTTACAGATAAAGCTAGGTAATTAAAAGGGTTGGACATTTCACTGTAAAATAAGTCAAATAAAATGGAAAATGTAATTTGTGCTGTTTTGATGAACTATTTAAATGATTGCTTTTGGTTATTGATTCAGTTTCAATCTTCTGTAAGTATGAGAAGTAGACGATCATTGCCCAGATGAACAAACAAACAAAACTATTGGTGTGTTTTATGTATGATATATAAAAGTGTATTGGTTGGTATTATCAGTCTTCAAAATGTGGTAGCTCCTAAACTCAGTATCGCGGACTAAACTTTTTGTCCATCAGGCCCTACTTTCTACTAGACATATATTTGACATGGACTCTACGACTTGAAAATGCTTACTAAACTTTACATGCTACATAATAAAACTTTACATAATGTGTGAATTGATATTATTATTTTTATATTATTATTATTCAACATCGAATATCATGACTGAAATTATATATTACGGTAGACAGAGTCCCTTTAATTGAATTCTCTAGAGAGATTGATTGTGCCCCAGAGGTACACATTATGAATGCTAGGCACCTTGTTTTTATAAGAGTGTACTAGTGAGGACACGTACATATGTAATGAGACAAGGGGTTGACGGAGAGGGGGGCGGGTTTATGTTATAAAAATATACAAGTATTTTTAAATCAGCTCTACAGCAACTACAGTGTGAAGCTGGAACTATACAGGTTTCATTACATTTACAAAACTGTTGCAATCCTAACTATTAAAATTATTCGGCTAAAATAAATCAGTCCAGAATATGTAATAAAATATTCACAACTTAATAAATCTAATTAGAAAAATATCAGCTGGAAAAGAAAAGTTGCATGAAATGTGAAACCTACACAGCTGTGGATAAGTGGATAACACAATTTGTACACAGGCTTGGCACACCAGATATTTTGCCTTTGTCACAACTGATCAGACTTCATCTTGTGCCTATAACCATTGTTCCAGAGAAATAATATCTGATGATCTCCATCCAGCCCATTGTTTAGTCTTTAGCTCCGTTTGTGTAAGACTCCTCATATTTTCTACGGATACCTGAATGAGTCCCTGCAACAGTCTGGACCGCAAAAACCTGCGCACAGTCATTTCTAATGAAGACATACTGAGAGCTCTTTTTCAGAATGTATTCTAAGAATCACTGGAAGGGAACCACCCGCTGAAATTATTTTAATATAAGTGTATATATATAAAATTTTAAATGTTTCTTATATATATTGATGACATCTTTGGGTTTGTTACTCGCACAACTGAAGAGCTCCAGCTTTTTATTTCCTCTTTCCCCACATTTCACACAGCCCTACAATATACATGGACTATCACACACCCTGCCACAGGTGTCACACTGAGGTCAGAAAATTCCACATTGAAAACTAACATTCATTATAAACCTACAGATTCCTCATTCCTATCCTGAGAAGGTCACGGATGATGTCATGGCCCATGTCAGCAGTACTGACCGCTAACCACTGCCAAACACAGTGGCTCCGATTATAATTACTTCCTTAGACTTTCCCTTTGAGGAAATCTCATCTACTCCAGATGGGACAAAACATTAAAGACATGCTTGTCAGGACTGAATTAAATGATCTGTCAAATAGATGGAACTCTTGCATACAACTAGCTCCTAAGCAAAACCTAACTGCTGAGACAAACTGCTCCTGTTACAAAACCAGCTGGCCTGATTAACAGCAAATGTGTACTTGTGTTCAATGTCAATCTTCTCATGTTGGTCCTACACAGTGGCAGTTCTGTATCTGGCAGCTTTCAATCCAGGTATGAAATGCCAGGTAAGGGGTGGGGTTTTTTGGACAGTGGGTTAGGGGGTGAAATAATGTCTTTAAACATTAGGTGACAATGAGCATACCTGATAATGCTCTCTCTCGCTATCTCTCTCTCTCTCTCTCTTTCTCTGTCTCTCTCTGTATCTCTTTCTCTTTGTCTCTGTCTCTCTCTCTCTCTTTGTCTCTGTCCCCCCCCTCTCTCTCTGTCACTCTCTCTCTCTCTCTCTCTCTCTCTCTCTCTCTCTCTCTCTCTCTCTCTCTCATATGCTAGTTCTGAGATGCCAGTCATCCTGACCCCTTCTGCTTTCCGGACCTGCCAGCCTTCTGGTTGGAGTTCTCATCACTTGAAAATCAGTCACTGCTGCTGAGGATGGCCCCTCATGGACAGCCTAAAGATCAATGAGATTACTGTGGATGGTACTAAATAGAGACCATAAAGATGATTTCTTAAATAGCCGTCTGACTGCAATTGCGATAAACAGTTTTGCAGACAAGTCTCCATCATTGAACAGTTAATAACTTCAACAAAATAGACTTTGAATTAAAACTGTAATGAATTCAGAAATGACTCTGAGCTCCTACTCATAAGTTGATCATATGTTCCTGGTTACACAATTGCACTATTTGACTATATAGTATACCGTTATTAAAGGGAAATTATTTACAATTGCACTGGTGTTGTCACCCAGATGAGGATGGGTCCCCTTTTGGTTCCTCTCAAGGTTTCTTCCTTGTGTTGTCTCAGGGAATTTTTCCTTGCCACCATCTCCTATGGCTTGTTCATTAGGGATAAATTTAGATGTTTAAAATTTATATCCAGAATCTATATATTTCTGTAAAACTGCTTTTATTTATTTATATATTTATATATTTATCTATTTATTTATTTATTTATTTATTTATTTTAAAAGACTGCATCAGACCTGCCACTCTTTTTGCATTTTGTATAGGAGCTCTCCATTTTAACAGTGGAGTATGCTGGAAAGTACCCTAAGATGCACCAAAAGAGTCATCTAATTTTCATAACAAAAACAGCTGATGAGCCAGTCGATATTTGCACGGGTATTTTGAACTGTTTGATATTAACTGGCACTCTCTGGTAGCCCATTTCAGTTTTTTGACAACTGGGAAGTAGGCGTTATGGGAAAAAGTCTGAATGTCTGTCCTAGTGAATTTGAATAACTGTGCCAACAGTGACACTGAAAAAAATAAGTCCAAAGTTTTAAGTCTCCTGAAAAAATGTTCACACCATGCTTTTTCTCAAATAGAGCAAGAATGAACATGGGAAGACAAACAAGAGCTTCAACGATTTTTCCGTTAGAACAAAATTTTGAATTACTGAGCAGAGTTTGGGCAGCACTCTGGTGCAGCAGGAAGCATTGCTGTCTTACAGCTCCAGAGTCCATGGATTAATCCTGAGCTCAGAATACTGTCTGTGTGGCGTTTCACATGTTCTCCCTGTTTCTGTGTGGGTTTCCTCTGGGTTCTCCAGTTTCCTCCTACCTCCCTAAAAATATGTCAGTAGGTGGTCTGGCTATGCTAAATTGTCCCTAGGTGTGAATATGTGTGCAAATATGCAAGTACATGGAACTGTCATCCCATCTGAGGTGTACTGTGGTGTATCCCTGCCTTACGCCCAGTGTTCCTCAATCCACCACAGCCCTGATCAAGATAACGCAATTATAGATAGGGAAGATGAATGAGTTTTGCCTCTGTAGTACTCTATAGAGACAAGTATTACCATGATACAATTACTGCCATTCTTCTCAAACAAGTAACGGTAAATCTGTAGAAGTAAAGGAGAGATGAGCATGCAACAAGAGTACAAAAGAAATCAAATAATCCCTTTAAAATGTCACTCATGGCCTGCAGAAAATTTTTCCATCTTGTAGCTGACCATCAGTTTGACACTGATGTTGGGCTCTTGTTATGCTCCTTTGTACCTGCTTTCATCACATACCACTACAGAAGTCCTGATAGAGTCTTACATTGCTAGAAATAATTAAAACATGTGCAGTATTAGAAAGGATAATGCAGCCCTTGCCACCTGCCCGGCGTTTATCATTAGTGCAGCTGAGACTCCTGGTAGAGCAACATTTACTGGCCAGTGTGAGGTTGGATTGAGGTTTAAATCATAGTGATTGAGTCTGAGTCGCTACTATAGTGTAATAATCAGTGTGAAAGATTGAAATATGTTTCAACACTGTGCAAACTTATACAGATCCCTTTAAATCCATCCAGACATATTGTTTAAACTAAGACTGGTGAATCAGTCTGAACTGGTGACTCCTTACACTGTTAATACTGTGGCTGGGGTGGATTGATCTGGGGCAAACAGTAAGTGAGCAACGAGAACGCAACACATTCAGCATCTATGTAGAGAGGAATCTGCCAGAGGCATTTTGCTGTTGAATCAGACACTGCACAATGCTTGAGGCGTAGCCTATACCTTACAGGGGAAACTGCAGGGCAGAAAGCAGAAACAGGATTCACAAGAGCTCGTGTCTACTTCAATAGAGACCCATAATCCTCCTGACCCAAAGGCCCTAGTGTTAAGTGTGATGAACATTAGCATTTCATATTTAATGTTTATGTTAGACACTAGGCATGTTCAGAAATGGTAAAATACATGTAAATAACTGTCTATTAACATCATGTCTTTCACATCGCTGTGGTGGAATTTTGGCCCACTCGTCTTTGCAGAACTGCACTAGTTCAGCCCCACTGGAGGGTTTTTGAGCATGAACTGCCTGATTAAGGTCTTGCCACAGCATTTCAATTAGTTCAAATCAGGACTTTGACTAGGCCACTCCAAAACTTTCATTTTGCTTTTTTGTAGTCATTCAGAGGTGGACTTACTCCTATGCTTTGGATCATTGTCTTGCTGCATAATCCTCTTGAGTTTCAGTTTATGGGCTGAAGACCAGAGTTCCTTTAGGATTTTCTGGCAGAGAGCAGAATTCATGTTTCTCTCAATTACTGCAAGTTGCCCAGGCCCTGAAGCAGCCCCACACCATCACACTTCCACCACCATGCTTGACCGTAGGTATGATGTTCTTTTTGTGGAATTCTGTGTTTGGTTTATGCCAGATGTAACATGACCCCTGTCTTCCAAACAGTTCCACTTTCAACTTATCAATCCACAGAACATTCTCCCAAAAGGTTTGAGGATCATCAAGGTGTGTCTTTGCATAATTCAGACGAGCCTTAATGTTCTTCTGGGCTAGCAGTGGTTTTTGCCTCGCCTCCCTTCTATGAATTCTATTTTTGCCCAGTGTCTTTCTGATAGAGGAGTCATGATCAGTGACATTTACTGATGCAAGAGAGGCCTGTAGTTCCTTTGATGTTGTCCTTGGCTCTTTTGTGACTTCTTTGATGAGTCGTTGCTGTGCTCTTGGAGGAATTTTGGAAGGTCGGACACTTCTGGAAAGGTTCACTAAAGTGCCAAGTTTTTCCATTTGGAGATAATGGCTCTCACTGTGGTTCTGTGGAACCACAGAACCTTTGAAATAGCTTTGTAACCCTTTGCAGACTGATTTATTTCAGTCACTTTCTTCCTCATCATTTCTGGAATTTCTTTCAATTTTGGCATAGTGTGTTACTGGGTAAGACCTTTTAACCAACTTCATGCAGTTGAAAAAGTTCTCTTTAAGTGTTGATTTGATTGAACAAGGTTTGCAGTAATCAGGCCTGGTTGCGTCTAGTCCAGCTGAACCCCATTATGAATACAGTTTCATAGATTTAGGGAATTAGTCACTATAGGGGCAAATACATTTTCACACAGACTCAGTTGTTATTGGATAACTTTTTTGCTCCAATAAATAACATTATCATTTAAAAACTGTATTTTGTTTTTACTCAGGTGCCTTTGTTTTATCTTAGAAATCAGGATGGGGCAAATAGTTTTTCACAGCACTGTGTGTGTGGGTGTTTATATATTTTTATATATATATATATATATATATATATATATATATATATATATATATATATATACATACAGAGTTGGGTGTAATCTAATTACTAATCTTTTGATAACGCAGTAATGTAACGCATTACATTTTTAATGTATGTAATTTGTTTAGTTACTGATGTCAATAAAATGACGTTACTTGCGTTACAAATTTATTGTTAAGAAAACAATATTAAGTAAAATGCATTTTTAAAATAAATCGCGTTTTTCCCCAAAGATTTTTTCTTTAGCCCCGAATAATTCCCCTCTTGGAGCGGTTTGTCACTACGTAACTGAACGTCAGTAAAAGAAGACGGCCGTGTTGTATTTTTGTATCTTCAGTGAACGGAGGTGAGATCAATCAGACAGGGTTTACACGAAAATACGTGGAAATACTCGTGTCATATTGGCTAACAGTCTCTCAATTCTGCCAAACGCTAGCTCACACAGTCAGTGTGAGGGGGAAAAATTGATAAACACCGATATTTTTATTTATTGAAACTGAAACAATATAATCCTCTCATGCTGAGCAGGAAAACAAGGTGTGTAAATGGCTATATGAGTTCCAGTTTACGTGAACATGATATGAGCAGAGCATAATGAACGATAATATACTTTGCATGGCATTGTAGCAGCTGAACCCATAGCTTACTTGTGCCTCCCTTGGCTAGCGACACCAAACTAGCCCAGTTTTATATTTAGAAAAATTCAATATTTTATCGGTCTGGTAGTCCTACAAACAGTGACAACATCCGAGGCATGTTTTATTATAAATCCAACTTTTTCTGATCATGTCATACATTGACACATGCTAAAATTACTGAAAGAACTGAGTTTCACTTTGTAGTGTATTTTTGTAGGTTTGATAGGTTTTGAAAGTAACATGAACGTAAATTAATTAGTAATCTGATTACTTTTTACATGCAGTAATTAGTAATGTAATCAGATTCCAATTTGAAAGTATTAATTAGTAATCTGTAGTGGATTACTTTTTCTGAGTAATTCACCCAACACTGTATATATATTAGTGTTGCTTGTGTTGTTGCTTCCACTCTAGTTCAGCAAAGCACGTCCTAGCCGCATGGCTCCAGTGGGAGCACTGGCACCTGGAAGACCTCTCTCTTCCTGGTGGAGGCAACAGCTGTGGAGTAGGTGATCGTGCCAGATGGCAAGGTCAATAAGGGAATCAAGTGTGAGCTGGTCATTGCGGAAGGCCATCTCAATCAGAATTTCAGTGTTGAAACCTCTGCAAAATGTGGCTTTCATGGCTATGTTTTTCCAACCCAGACGCGATCATGAGGAACTTGAGGGCGAATTCTTCTACTTGGCGGGAGCCCTGGGCAATGGTCAGGAGTAACTCCTTGGCCTCTTTGCCCTCAGGTGACTGATCAAACACACAGAGGAACAGCTCCATGAATCACTTGTGTGAAGTGGCTTGCCCCCTTGCTCCCATACCACTAAAACCCATTTCGTATAGGGTTTAAACAATGTTTTTCATGCTTGCTCAATGAACCATAAACAATTATTGCACATGCACCTGTGGAACAGTCCTTAAGACACTAAAAGTTTACAGGTGGTAGGCAATTAAGGTCACAGTTACAATAACTTAGGACACTAAAGAGACCTTACTACTGACTCTAAAAAACACCAGTAGAAAGATGCCTAGGGTTCCTGCTCACCTGTGTGAACATGTCATAGGCCTGCTGCATGGAGACATGAGGACTGCAGATGTGGACAGAGCAATAAACTGCATTGTCTGTAATGTAAGACGCAATGTAATGTAATGTAAGACGTCTGTAATGTAAGACGTCCTTGCAGTGGAAAATTACATGTAACCGTGTGTCCCCTCAGACGTGATCGAGAACTTGTAAATGCCTTGGTGGAAGAGTGGAGTAACATCTCACAGCAAGAACTGACCAATCTGGTGCAGTCCATGAGGATGAGATGCACTGTAGTATTTAAAGCAGCTGGAGAACACAGCAGATACTGACTGTTACTTTTAATATTGACCCCTGCTTTGTTCAGGGATTCATTATTCCATTTCTGTTCCTTAAATGTCTGTGAAACTTGTTCAGTTTATATCTCAGCTGTTGAATGTTTTTATGTTAATACAAAAAAAAACAGTTGAATGTGAGAGGACGTTTCTTTTTTTGCTGAGTGTGTGTATATATATATATATATATATATATATATATATATATATATATATATATATATATATATATATATATATATATATAATATAAGTAGGGAAATTGTTGGCTTTTTTCGACATATTTGGACAAGCATACATTTGATCATCTTTGAAACAGTGCCTATTAATGAAGTTGATATGCTTGAAGAAAAGAAGTAAAATGAGCTTTTTCAATCATTTATTCAAGAGAAATATCAATAGATATGATATTCTTCTGTGAAAAAGTAAGTACACCCTTGGCCTCAGAAGCTAGTATTGCCCCCTTTAGCAGAAATAACTTCTTGTAGGTGTTTTGCATAATTGTCCAGCAGGCTTGCTGGAATTTATGACCATTCTTCCATGCAATATTCTTTCAGTTGCATGATGTTTCAAATCCGTTTCAAATCCTTCTACAACATTTCAATGGGATTCAAATCCAGGCTTTGACAAGGCCATTCCATAACCCTCAGTTTTTGAGCCATTCCTTGGTGGATTTGCTAGTGTGCTTGTTGTTCATTATCCTGTTGAAAAGTCCATTTTCAGTTCAACTTAAACTTTCAGACAAATGGCCTCACATTACCTTTAAGCATTCTGTGAGGCAGAATTCATAGTTGAATCAAACAACTATGAGGCAGCGAAACAACCCCAAACCATAACATTTCCACCACCATGCTTCACAGATGGTATGAGGTGCTTCTTCTGAAAAGCTGTTTTTGGTCTGTGCCAAACATGTCTGCTGTTACTGTGGCCAAACAACTCTATCTTCAATTCGTCTGTCCAGAGCACATTATTCCAAAAGGCCTGGTCTTTGCCAGTATGCTCATTGACAAACTTGCAAAGGCTTTTTCTTGGCACGCCTCCCATACAGGTCAAATTTGTGAAATCTCTTTCTGATTGTAGAAGCATGCACTTTGACACCAACAGTTGCAAGACTTGCTAGCAGGTCCTGTGATGAACTGGGGTGCTTGGAGATTCTTTTTGCATCAGACGGCCTGCTCTTGGGCTGGATTTCCTGGAATAGCCACTCCCGGACAAAAATCGGTGCCATTTTAGATGATTTTCCTTACAGTGGAATGATGCATTTCAAATAATTTGGAGATCTTTTTAAATCCCTTGCCAGACTCATAGGCATCCACAACCTTTTTTTTCTGAAAGCCTTATAGAACTCTTTAAATCTTGGCATGATGACACCACACACCTCAATAGCAAAGGGAACACCAGACACTAGATATTAGAGGGATATAAATAAGACCGGTTCCACCTGCACTCCCTAAGCAGGTTATAATGACTGGTACCCAATCTTGAACACCTAATTCTAATTTTATGGATTTGAAGGTGTGATAAATGCTGGGGTGTACTTACTTTTTCCATGTGTCTGATCTGTTTATGGTTAATTTAAATTGTGAAAATTACTACAAAATGTCAATGTTATGTGTTATTTTATAGAGTGTTTAAACTTTATTAATAGTCGTTGTTTTAAAGATGATCAAATGTTTGCTTGTCCAGATATGTCAAAAAAGCCAACAATTCCCATGATTTGTACTTGTTTTCACATGACTGTGTATACACACACACACACACACACACACACACACACACACACACACATATACATCCAATAAGCCATAGCATTAAAAGCACCAGCCTAATATTGTGTAGGTCCACCCAGTGCCAACAAATCAGCTCTGTCCCATCAGGGCATGGACTCCACAAAACCTCTGAAGGTGTGTTGTGGTATCTGACACCAAGATGCTAGCAGCAGATCCTTTAAGTCTTGTTTTGTCCAGCACATCCCACAGATGCTCAATAGGATTGAGCTAAAATATAAATTAAATAAATATAAAAATAAATTAAATTGGGCTACCTCTTATATGGAAGAGGGAGCAAACTAATTACTAGCTGTCAGGTTAGCAAGGCACATTTTCTTGCACAAGGGGTACACCCTGGATGACATTTTATCATCTTCATCTCACACACACACACACACGCACGCACGCACGCACGCACATTCTCACACTCATTCACACCTAGGGGCAAATAAGAGTTGCCAATCCATGTACCAGTTTGTTTTGGGGAGGTAGGAGAAAACCTTGGAGATGGTGAAAATAATCTGTTAATGAAAACAGTAAATCAATTATCAATGTGCATGGCAAGTAGTTTCCTCCTCCTTCTACCTAATCTCAATCTGGGCATGTGGAATTAATATATTTAATGACATTAATTAACATTTTAAAAAATATTTTGTGAGAAGGAGCTGTATTTGTAATAAAAACAAAACAAACATAATGATATCTTAGGCCTATGTGTGATTGACTGCTTGCTGATCATTCAGACTGGCTTTTAATGGAAGCCATCTTGTGGGTGTGAGTTGGCCACAGCAGCCAACTGTGAGGATCTGTCTAAGAGTGTATGCTGTATTATTATAATGTAGCAGTAATCCGTGTTCATTTTAATTCAGCAAACTAACAACATATGTGGTACCCACACATCTAGAAATCATCTCTAGAAATGAATTTGTTTTCTAGAGGTAACATTTGCACCGAAATTTTGACCAACTTAAATGATCAGCTATGACTTTGTACCATTAAAATGAACTTTATTAACATAAACATAACTTCTATAAAAACCCTTATATACAAGTATATTTCCAGGGATCACTTTAATAAACAGTCAATTAGTCAGTATTTTAGCATTTATGATTTTTCTGTTGTATATGTTGTTGTAATCCTGAAACTTATTAATGATTAATAAAAACAAATTCAAAGAGAAACAGAAAATTATTTCAGAAAATAATGTATACTATTATTTAAACACACACATACACACACACACTGTACATCAGTATTTATATGTAATAAATGTATATTACACGGTCTCATTTATATACAGTGAACACAGACAATGTGCAGTGGTTGCTTTTTTCTTATTAAATATAATAATAAATATTATTCATTTTTGAGAACCGGGCAAAATTCATATGTCCAATTCCAAATGTCCAGTATACTGTATGCTAAATAATTTATAATTCCCTTCTAAAAAAATATGGAGTCAAAGTGTTGTTCCATTTATTATGCAGCAATAAGCATTATTGTTTTTGTAGTTTCCAGTTTAAGGCTGAGGAGGTTATTGTGAGTTCAGCTGGGGTGATTTTCCCACCCAGTTTTTACACACTTATAGACTTACACTGGCTGTGAGGAATTCATGTGATGCTGAAGTAAGAGCCATGCTATGTTGCTTTCCAAACAACACAGGGGTTATCTCTTTATTTATGCAATGCTGCCCAGAATGCCATCTTACTCTGCAGCCATTTTTTTCCAAATAGATTGCTGGGGTATGATGATCATTTTGCAATGAGACAGTCACAGTAACAGCACACAGTGTATGTTGACTATCACAGTACATCACATAACCGTTTATCAATGTCCATGTGGAAAAAGAGCTTACTCCTGTTAGGAATTGCGTTGTCGGCTGGAAAGGTGTGGGAAATCTCATTCTCCCATGCTGTAAGACTGATAACACTTTCCCAATCATTATAGGAACAAAGAAAGCTCCTCACACATGACCTCATATTCACACATGTGAGAGGTAGGAATGCAAATCATACCATAGATACAGTAGCAGAACCATCTTAGCCAAAAGGATATCAAATATTTTGCATATGGGTGTTAATTCCTGCTTAAAATATATATTTGGTTGCTCAGGGTTCAGACTGAAGAGGTGTTTTTTAACGTGAGCTTCGTTAGCCGTCTACTGTTTTTGAAATAAAGACTTTCACCTTTTTCACTGAATAAGTCATTTTCTCCCACTCCTTACATCGCCCTCATTCCCAGCCAGAGTGAAGGTGTAGTAAAGATTATATATATATATATATATATATATATATATATATATATATATATATATATATATATATATATATATATATATGTATAAAGTCTTGTTCAGCTGACCAGAAACCTCCTTCTCATACGATCAAAAGGTGTTAATGCAGCAATTTCTTTGTGTCTGTCTCCAGAAATGCAGCCATAACTTGTGCTTACTGAGAAAGATGAACAAAAAAGAATGAGGAAAAAAATTAGTTTGCCCATCAATGTGTTTAGACATAAAGTGTATTTTCGCCATCAGTTCTGGATTCATTCAACACACACAAACCCTCCCAGCCATGTTCAGTACTCTACCCCATATACCCCATATTATCGAAAAGCTCTGCAGATACACATGTTCAGCTCAGCCGAGCTGTCAACAGCTGTCCAATTTAGAGCAGTGTGTGTTTTCTATGCTTGTCAGAATATGCTTGAGATTCTCACAGCATTCATAACACAACCCCACACTCTATTTGACCTAGCAGCTCACCTTCAGATTGTGGATGAATTTTCTCACTAAGATGAAACAGCCATTTGACTTCAACTACAATCCCAGCCAAGCCTTCAGGCTACCCGATGCACATTTGGTCCATAAAGATAAATTGAGCTTTCCATCAATTAGATTGATAAAACAAGAGACCCAAAAAAACAGTGAAATGTGTATATTGTGTAATCAGGTACTTTAACCAATCAGTTTGAGATGATTAAATGGTTTGTCTGTAAAAATGAGACATTTAGCCTTTACAAATTAAAGAGGATTGTTAATTAGCAATCACTATGGGCTGGAAATGATTTAAAATATTTATATTATTTCATACAAGCATACAGAATAATATTTTATGACTTGTTCATCTTAAAATATTATTATTATTATTATTATTATTATTATTATTATTATTATTGCTTCTGTTATATAGATTGCTTGGATGCAATTATCTTAAATATTAGTACTGACAGTAACCTACAGTATTCATATCAGCATGTGCAGGTGTACTCAATGTCCCAAAGTAAAGCCAGATTTATCAGCCTTGCCAAAAGCGCTGCAGGAGCAGAATCCTTCTGGATATTGTTTTCAGACAACAAAAAAATAGTAAGAAGAATTCTGATGAACAAAGAATTTCTATACATTTTTAAAATGCTACTCTAAACCAATGAACCTACTAATGAACCTAAAAACAGTCATTAGCAAAGACTGGGTCTAAATGAAATAATGTGTACTGGTAAAATAAAATAAAATGGAAAAAAAAATAAGAAGTATAAATGGCAAATTTAAACTATTATAAAATACTGCATTTCATTGACTCTGTTCTCGTACTATGACAATGATAATAAAGTTGAATCTAACCTAAATACATACCATATACAGTAAATATTACAGAGAACATTTATACCAGCAATAATAAAATCTATACACTCTAAAAACTGACAGGATACAGATTTAAATTTCAGGGGTGTCATCATTTGTGTCATCTAAGACCATTTATTATGAATCTTATACCATATGTTGACTTCACTTGATTCCTCCCAGTGTGTATTTTAGTGTTTACAAAAAGATCCACAAAAGTAGTATTTCACAGCGGTGGAGCAATGATAAGTTAGACACACTGAAATTTTACTCCCCCCATATAGGGACCATATCTCGGTCTACTCCTGTGTCAGCAACTGTAACACAGCTCTCCCTGATTTGATCCATTTTTCATAATAAAATTATCAGATAAATGCCACCAAATAATTAAAAATTAAACTTTACTTACTTATTGCTATGAATCTATTTTTGCTCTAATCAATACTTGCGCTAGTGGTATCAGAACATTAGCATTATCTATGCTGGTATATTACTACATCTATGGGAAGATTAAAAATGTAAATTTTCTAAAATGGAGTTCAAATAGGTTGCCTGTAGTGTAAGTTAATTTCCCTTGCTTATTTTCATTTTCACAGTATGATGTCGATGCACCCCATAATGCACACATGCGCGCGCGCACACACACACACACACCACTCAGAAGACTACAATCAATAGGTAAAGTTCACAAAGACTAGATGGAAATATGTTTAATACAAATGCAAGGTAGAATATGGAATACATTTTGAATAAATGTAGAATAATAACTTCTTTATTCCAGCTTCATATAATGGAGTTATGCTGAAAGTACATGTATGACATTAAGTTAGAGAAAACATTTAGCATATTCGCATCACAAGGCAAAGGGGGGACTGTCTATCACCGTTTTTAACACCAGATCTATGCTGGCCGAGCAAGATCCTGAGAACGAGCAAACGATGCGCTCCGAAGCAGTAGCTCCGAAGGAAATGAGCTTGCATCAAGAACAGGCTGAGGGCTTGTGCACACCATGCTCCCCTGCTTAGCATCTTGCTAGCCAATGTCTCTGGAGAACAAGCTCGACAACCTCAGGGCCAGGGTTATGTTCTAGAGGGACATTCAGGACTGCAACCGCCTCTGCTTCACGGAGATATGGCTGAACCCATTCATACCAAAACATGCCATCCAGCTGGCCGAGTTATTCTCGGTTTACTGCATGGACAGAACAATGGAGTCGGGGAGGTCAAGGGGAGGTGGAGTGTGGTTGATGGTAAACAGCAGCTGGTGCGACAGAGGGACCATTGTTCCTCTCACATGCTCCTGCAAAACCTGGAACTCCTGTCCATTAAATGTTTCCCTTTGTACGTTCTTCAGGAATTTACCATAGTCATTGCCGTTTATATTCCACCTCAGCTGGACACAGACACTGCCTTATGTATGTAAACTACATGAGGCTCTCACTCAACACCAGACTCATCACCAGGATGTTGGGCTCATTGTGGCAGGGGACTTTAACAGCGCCAACCTCAAATGTGCAGTGCCAAACTTTTACCAACACATCACCTGCCCCACCATTTGTGAAAGGATACTAGACCATTGCTACACTCTGTTCACAGATGGACACAAGGCACAGTCTCAACCACTGTTTTGGAAATCTGTTCATGCCGCCACCTTCCTCATGCCTAGATACAAACAAAGACTGAAACAGGAAGTTCCAGTTCAGAGGGAGGTCACATACTGTATGGATCAATCAGTGGCTGCTTTGCTGGACACTCTAGATGATGCAGACTGGGACATGTTCAGGCACAGCTGTGACTCAGGTGGTAGAGCAGGATGTCCTCTAATCATAGGGTTGGCGGTTCAATTACTGGCCCACATGCCGAAGTGTCCTTGGGCAAGACACTGAACCCCAACTTGCTGCCAATGGCAAGCTAGTGCCTTGCATGGCAGCTCTGCTACCACTGGTGTGTGAGTATGTGTGTGAATGGGTGAGTGAGAACTAGTATAAAGCGCTTTGGAAAAAAGCGATACTGTATATAAGTGCAGACCATATAAGTGCAGTGCAGACCACAGCACTAATGACATCAACGTGTTTACAGAAGTGGTTGTCGGTTTAATCAGAAAACTGACAGATGATACAATCCACAAAACCTTAAGCAGAACATTTTGCAACCAGAAGCTGGTGGTGGATAAAAACCATCAGACCAGGAAGTCAGCCAGACCAGACTGCAACTTTGGTTGGGTCCTTCGAGCCTGCGCTGACCAGCTACAGTAGCACCGGTGTTCACTGAGATATTCAACTTGTCCCTGGCACAGTCGGTAATCCCCACATGCTTCAAACAGTCCATTATCATTCCTGTCCCAAAGAAACCCCAGCCAGGAGACCTGCCAGGAGCAAGTTTCAGTAGTCCAGTCTCAATTTGACAAGGGCCACAACAGGCTCCTGTGTGACGTCTGTGGACATGAAAGACTAGATACTCCTGACGTTGTTAAGGAGAAACCTGCATGACTGAGTCACAGTAGTGAGGTGAGAAAAGAAGGATAGCTGGTTGTCCAGAACTACCCCAAGGCTGAATGCACTGTCAGATGGTGTATCTAAATATTGTCAAGGAAGTTCACAAGATTTCAGTGACAACCAGCAACAACCAGCTGAGTAAGTGATGCTCTATTGTCGAGAGAATGCCTTGATGAGGATGTGGTCTGTGGCATAAGGGTGACTGAGGTACATATGTACTGTGCCCTCCACTAATATTGGCACCCTTTGTAAATATGAGTAAAGAAGGCTGTGAAAATTGTTTTTGTTTTTTAATCGTTTGTTTAAAAAAATCACAAAAATACTCGCATTGGTATCAAACAATTGCAAACAAAACACAGGTTTATAAAAATCTCTTTGTTAAATATAGGTGTGCAACAATTATTGGCACCCTTTTAGTCAATACTTTGTGCTACCTCCCTTTACCAAGATAACAGCTCTAAGTCTTCTCCTATAATGCCTGATGAGGTTGGAGAATACATGGCAAGGAATCTGAGACCATTCCTCCATACAGAATCTCTCTAGATCCTTCAAATTTCGAGTTCCACACTGGTGGACTCTTCTGTTCAGTTCACCCCACAGGTTTTCTATGTGTTTCAAGTCAGGGGACTGGGATGGCCATGGCAGGACCTTGATTGTGTGGTCAGTAAACCATTTTTGTTTTGATTTTGTTGTATGTTTTGGATCATTGTCCTGGTGGAAGATCCAACCATGACCCATATTAAGCTTTCTGGCAGAGGCAGTCAGGTTTTCATTTAATATCTGTTGATATTTGACAGAGTCCATGATGCCATGTATCCTAATAAAATGTCCAGGTGCTCTGGCAGAAAAACAGCTCCAAACATTAAAGAGCCACCACATCACATCGTTTTGTTTGATATCCATGAGAGCAGAGGATTTTGTGAATTTTTTAAAACAAAATATCAAAAAGTTAAACAATAAAGACAATTTTTCACAGCCTTCTTTGCTCACATTTACCGAGGGTGCCAATATTAGTGGCAGGCACTGTCTATGCTCTGGCCCAGCTTAGTTTAGTTTTCCTTCAGGCAAATTAATTGAATTGTGAGGAGTGCAGAATTTAGAGAGGGGTGCCTTTTATAAATATTGGTTTGCTGTGTTAAAAGTTGCACTAGATTTAAAACTTGCATGCTAATGAAGAACTTGTTTTTTTTTAACATATTAGTTGTGAATAAAACTCTTTTCCCTCTTAGCGGTGTTCAGTATACATTTTATTTACTCGTAATAAAAGCAAGTTTAAACTTGGTTATATCTCTGTATTTGAATACAAGCTTACCTGTGTGGTACCTAAGGAAACAATATTATAAAGGGAAGTGAGTTTATGCTCTTTGGGAATTCATTTAACAATGTTATGTATTTCAGTTTATCTGGACCAGAAAATGATCTACAAGATTCTGTACTAACTTCCACCATGGAAGAATCAATCATATTCAGTCTTATTCAATCTGTGAGACAGAAATGAGCTTCTAGGGAAGACAGCAAACTCATTAGTGCTGAATTGAGGAAACCAAGACTTATATAAGTGACATAAAACCCCCTGCCATCTATCTAGACTTGCCCAGAGTTCATTTGCAGAAGCCTGTTGACACTGTAGGGAAGGGTTTTCTTTCCTAAAATTTCAGTATTTTGTTTCAGAATTTTCTCAAGCTTGGATGAATGCATAGAATCAATATCTGAATCCATCTGAGACCTCATCAATAGCACACTCTGTTTAATGGAACACACCAAGCACAGCACATTTGGTACATTTTGTTCATGTTTCTTTGTTAAATACACTTATGCCACTGTCTGGTCAGTAGAAGACATAATTATGGACAGAGGAACAGTGTAGGACAAACACTTTGTAATGTACAATAAAGTCACAGCACATGTTATTTAATTGAGGTTTAAAAGAAGCTTGTTGAGTTTCTGTATTAAATCAAACCCAAGGTAGGGCTCTGAGTATCTTACTAATTTATAACGTGTAGGCAAAAATAAGTGCAACTGCACTGTCAATGCAAAATTGTGCAGACAATACGAGGTGAACAGCAGTCCTGTGTGGCCTTCCATTTATACCTGGAGATTGAAAACACAGATTTCTTGACTAGTCTTTTGTTTTGTAAGTAGTCCTTTCTGTGCAATGAATATTTAATTCTACATCACCATACCACACTGTCTGTCAGCAGACTTGATCTTAATAACACTGGTACTTATTTACTTTCACATCTGATAGCTTAATGTTCTAGATGCATTTTCCCCAAAAGCACTGTAAAGTAAAAATGATCTTAACTTGATAAAAGAGTGTTTAATGTGATATTCAACCAGTTAACAATGAGCTTTGTGCTGTGATGCTTATGGGAATCTCAGCCTGATCTAAACATCTGATTCTTAAATTACTATTGAACCTGTGTGCACCTCTTGCAGTTCCAGTATGGCTTATATCTCATGGCACCAAAACCTTTTCTACATAGCCCATATCTTGTCCATATAAACTAAAGATAATCAGTTTTATTATCTGAACCTACATGATACCACTACATAATACAGCGTAGCAACTCTTTAAAAATACACACTTTCCTGTGGTAGCTCTGAAAACTTTGTCTCGCTCTGTCTTGTTACACCATTGCATCAACCAGTAGCTCTCAGGTCCTTCTACAATCTGCTGTGTGCCTAGTTTACCTTTATCATGTTAGGCCAGTTGTTATCTTCCAATTAATTATTAAATAAAATAATCCATCCATTTTCTATACCACTTATCCTATAGGGTTGAGGAGAACATGAAGCCTATCCCAGGGAGCACACCCTGGATGGGGTGCCAATCCATCACAGAGCACAATCACACACACACATACACACACACACACACACACACACACACACACACACACACACACACACACACACACACACACATATACATTCATACACTACGGACACTTTGGAAATGGCAATCAGCCTACAATGCATGTCTTTGGACTGGAAGAGGAAACCGGAGTACCTGGATGAAACCAGTTTTGCATGGGTTTGTCTATTTACATATCACTCTGTCTCTCAACACTTTTTGTTACCTGAGTATCTAATACTTTACCTGAATATCTAATGTACTAGGACCTGCAACTCCCCTTATGGGCTGTGCTTGTCTTCCACCATAGGGCACAACTAGATATTTGCTGTTTAATTGCAGTCACAGTGCTCTTGATGTTGTAAAGAATCTGTTTTCTACTTATTCACTACTCCTGGAGGTTCAAAACATACAGAGAAACAACCAAAATCTTAGTCTTTTCCTTCAGAGTTAGACATTTTAGTTCAACATACTTGAAAATTCTATGGGGTGTTACATTTCCCTATTAATGCAGATGCTTTAAGATAATTTATATTTTGAGTGATGCCAACTTAACGGTGCATTTTTCAACATGCTTGAACTAAGATTTTAGTAGATAACCTAATCAATTATTTTTAGTTAAATACACTAGCCTGTGGCCATGACATGAGTTGTCTATACAAAGTCTTATTAAAACTAATGAATTACTGTAGTTGAAAAAATTATGATGCAATTGTTTCACTTTTTTTCCCAAGGTAAAGTCAGCCTATTATGGTTTACAGTGTATGTAAAAGTCAAATGGAGTCTGCCCAAAGTAGTAGAATTGACAACTTCCGTACCTCTTAGAGTGAATTTAAAACAAATGTTAATGAGCACCCTAAAAAAGGCACCATAGGCAACCTGTATGTTACTCTGGCATTTATTTGCAGTCTCAAATCTGCTCTGAAGCAAGGGTAATGAGGTAATTGTACCCTTCAAGCAATTTAACCCAAAGTTAAGTGTGTTGCCCAATGGCAAATTTAACCTGCTGAACAGGAAACTTAAAATGCACTCCCGTCAGCACAATTTTCCATTTTCAGGATATTAGTTGTTAATGCTAAATGCTGAACTATCCAGTCAGCATCAACATCGGTGTTAACCAGTCTTGGACCTTAGAATAACACATCAGCTAAGAAACAAACTCTTCACGATGTTAAAAATGAAATGTTAGAGCACAGTGTGCAGTACAGGGATACTCCAGGACAGTGGTGTATGTGATTACACCACTAAGTGACAAGGTCTTATAGTAATTCAAAATACAATGTTTTTAAAATTATTAAATCTTTACATGAAAAAAGCACAGTATGTAAAATCTGTTGAAGAATTTAAGCTTTATTAGGAACAGATATATTTGAACACCATAATAATATTAGGTTAGGACCCCACTTTACTCTCAGAACAACCTCAATTCTTCATGACATGAACTCCACAAGGTGTTGGAAACATTCCTTTGAGATTCTGGTCCATGTTGACATGATTGCATCACATAATTGCTGCAGAATTGTCAGCTGCACATTCATGCTGTGAATATCCTGTTGTACCATATCCCAAAGATGCTATATTGAATTCAGATCTGCTGACTAGGAGGCCAGTGGTGTACACTGAACTTTTATGAATTGTCATGCTCATGGAACCAGTTTTAGACAACTTTTTGGTGCATTATCATGCTGAAAATAGCCACTGGCTAAAATGTGGCCATAAAGGTGTGCACATGGTCGGTCACAATACTTAGATCAAACAATACTCACTTGGTATTAAAAGGCCTAAGTTGTGTCAAGAACAGATTCTCCATACTATTACACTGTAATGACCAGCCTGAACTATAGATACAAGGCAGGTTGGGTCCATGGATTCATACTGTTGATGGCAAATTTGGACCCAACCATCTACATGTTTCAGCAGAAATCTAAATTTACCAAACCAGACATTTATTGACCCTGTGCCCACTGTAGACTCAGCTTCCTGCTCTTGGGTGACAGGAGTGGAACCCAATGTGGTCTCCAATGTGATTGTAGCCATCCCCTGCTAGGTTTGATGTGTTTTGTGTTCTGATATGTTTTTCTGCTCATCACGGTTACAAAGAGTGGTTATTTGATTTGTCATAGCATTCAAGTCAGCTGAAACAATTCTGGCCATTCACCTCTGACCTCTCTCAATAACAAGGTGTGTCCGCCTGCAGAACTGCCACTCAGTGGATGTTTTTCATTTTTGCACCATTCTATATTAACTCTAGAGACTATTGTACACGTGAGGATTCCAGATCAACATTTTAATAAATACTAAAACCAGCCTATTTGGCACCAATATCCGTGCTATGGTCAAATACTTAGATGATATTTTTTTCCCTATTTTGATAGAAAATGCAGACCTGGAGACAGCAGTCCCTGAAGAAAGGTAAAAATCTTAGGGATTGGACAGAGTCCAGCCAATAAGGTGAACAGCATTTGCTAAAGACTCCTGCAAAAACTCTGGCATTCAGAAATGGTTCTTGAATTTCTAGATTACAAAACCTTATTTGGCGATCCTGTCAGATGGGCCAAACCTGCAGGGACAGGCAAGTAAGTTAGGAATGCTAAATCTTTCTAGCCAAACAGTGCAGCAGACCTGCTTGTGGAGAAGCCTCCTAGGGTGTTCCAACAACCAGTGAAAATGTGTCTGTAAGCACTGTTTGTGCAGTGTAGATTTTAACTAATGCTTTGTCTAGATGAAACCACAAGTGACACAATGCAAGCATCACCAGGCAGCATAAGTGTAAGTCCAGCCTACTGGTGAACCATCATATTGGCAAGAACATGCACCACAGATCACGACTGCTGGTGAGGTGGGGCCTGCTAAGACCAATAAGGAGGGAAATGCTCAGACATTACCTCCGACTTACAGTCCCTCAGCTCCTGGATCACTGATTTCAGGGAGCCATTTCTGTGAGACAAATCATTCGTTCATCTAAAGAGCAACTTAGGCTGTTTCAGAGCTTCTTGTGGCACTTAGAGGTTGTCACCAGGCCTGACTGTTTACAAACAGGCAGTGGGCACATAATTGATGTTCATCATTGTTCACAGATTCAGGCATAGTCTGCATAGGGCAGTGGTGGCTTGGTGGGGGCAGTGGTGGCTTGGTGGGGGTAGTGGTGGCTTGGCGGTTAAGGCTCTGGGTTACTGATCGGAAAGTCGGGGGTTCAAGCCCTAGCACTGCCAAGCTGACACTGTTGGGCCCTTGAGCAAGGCCCTTAACCCTCTCTGCTCCAGGGGCGCTGCATCATGGCTGACCCTGTGCTCTGATCCCAACTTCCTGACATGCTGAGGTATGCGAAGAAAATAATTTCACTGTGCATATGTATATGTGGTCAATAAAGACTCATTATCATTATGAGCTAGAAGTGGCTGTGTACTAAGTCTAATATAGACTATCGTACAATCCAAACCAAGTGTAGAAAAAAGATCTATATGTACATATTTTTAAAGCTGTGAATTAGCAGGAATTCGAAGCTAAGAATAACAGAATCAGCATGGTGTGGTATATAGAATGAGAACCAATTCTATGGCACTTAGCAGCTCATATTAGTCACAAACCCTGTTAGCCAACTAACTAGCAGGATTCACCAGAATGTGGAACACTTTAAGGAAGAAAACAAAATGTTTGAAAAACAGAGGAAGAATCCACTCAGTGAAAGTATATGGTAAATAATATCCATGTATCTGGGATGAGGTCACTGCCCCTGCACATAGTGTTCAACTTTCTGGATCCTGATAGAAGTGAATATCAGAAATACAAACAACAGTGAGGGCTAAGTGCACTCTAAAAGCAGTAGAGCACGCAAGGGGTAAAAACCGACTCAAGGCTGAGGGACGCTACGGTGCTTAGTAGGGTTGAGTGGGGTCAGTTGGGCTCAGAATAATGCATCAATATGTCAATAAAATGAATAAAAGTTATGCTTATGTCTTTAAAGGACAGTCAACTAGACAGTGATCAAAACTAGCCTATTTTGGGTTCATTTGCATAGAAATAAAAACACATAAATGAAAATATTAAAATATTGTTCAAATGTGTAAATTACTTTCATACAGAAAAATCTGACTTTTGACAATAAATTCTGCAGAGCTGTGAGTAAGTTTTTGTTCTTTTGCTGGAAGGCAACGGATGCAACACTATCTGCAGTATACACCAAATCAGACATTATTCTTGCCTATTGAGTTCAGTGCCTGAGATTTATACTGATATATAATGACAATGTCGAGAATAGAATAAAATTGTTAACATAAAACATGCTATGCCCTGCCAAACGTGTATACTGTATATCCACCTTCTCTAGTTCCAGATAAAAAATAATTGAAAATCAATTAAATTCAAATTTATCTGCATAGTGCTTTTAACAACAGACATTGTCACAAAGCACAGAAATGTGGATGTAGATTTAGATCCCTAATGAGCAAGCCAGAGGCAACAGTGGGGGAAAAAAAACCTCCCAGAGACGACATGAGGAAAAAACCTGGAGAGGAACCAGCACGATGGTCTAATCAGGCTAATTGTTTTACATTATGCCAATGGAAGATGCTGTGAGGAAACAAACTTTGACAAACTATTGCAAGGTGCAATGTTGAAAATTCACAGTGCAGGGACTTGAGCAATTGGAAAACTGAAGGTGGTATGGGTAGTGAAGAGAAAAAGGCAAATTGACAAAAACACATGCAAGAATGATATACAGTGATACATTTAGTGTTGCATTGATGATGATTAGTTCCTGTTTGTTGTCAAAAGGTTTAACATTAACAGCCATTTGGTCAAAGGTGCATCTACCATGTATTAAAGTTTGCATCATTAAAAGGACATTGCATCATTAATATATATATATATATATATATATATATATATATATATATATATATATATATATATATATATATATATATATATATATATACATATTATAATGTCGCCCCAGAATGTTTCATGTGGTTACTGACTCTCTTTTTTTCATCCTTCTACACACTCTCTCTCTTTGAAAGAGAAGAGAGAGAAGTTATACTCATATTCACAGGCTATTTTATGGAGCAGTGGAATTGAACTTTGGTGCCTGCTGAAATACTGACAGGCTTGTAGGGGTAAAGTCTATGTGAGACGCATAGTGATTATAAAACACATTTATTATGATGCTGTGCATTTTGGAGTATTTGTGTTACAGACCTTATTTGACACTGTATTTTAAAACTACTTGTAGTGTGACTCTACATTCTCTGTAGTGCACCTTTAATGTTAATAAAACAAAATAATTGTTTAACTTTTCTCCCTGCAGAGTCAGAGAAGGTGTGTCATGACCACAGAAGAGAAAAAAGTCTATATAACATCCCTCAGAGGCTCGTAGATTTTTTTTAAGTTTCACATCTCAGGATGTGTGAACTTTCTCACACCCTTGCTGCAGATGCAGGCGTCTGCAGGCTGGGGTACTTCTGAAGCATAAAGCTCTCGCTCATTTATTCTACTGATTTTGGAGACTGAATAGGTGATAGAACAGTTAATATTGAAGATTAAATGAATTTAAAATTGCACATGCGTTCTAGGGATACAAATGGCAGTTTATTTTACAACCTCCTAGGAAGTATGGATTTTTGTTCTCTCTCTGAAAAAACTCTCTAACATTGGAAAAAGAGCATAGACAAAGAAGAAGAGGTGAAAAGGCTAAAAGTCAGTACAAATACAAAAGAAAACAAATAAATCTGTGTAAATTTCTGTTATTTAGGCAGTTGCATATATTGAATCAAAAATACTGGTGACTCTTTCTTTCTGTTTTTTTTTTTTTTTGTTTTATTTTTTAAATACTTTGATAAAGAATAATTCAAAAGTGCAACCAAATTTAGGTAAATAAATTTCTGCTTCCCCTATTGTCCATACATCTGGCCAATTTTGCTAACACTGTGTGTATACTATTTGTTGGGTGTTGTAGGTCATGTGATACTTTAATTCATTCATATTATAAAAAAGTAGGTGAAGGTGTGTGTAATTTTGTTTAGCTATAAATTTGTGGAATTTAGATAAATATTATGACTGGTGTTTATGTGCAGTGTGCCCATTAAGTCCAGCATCATAGGAGGAAAAAAAAATGAAAAGGCAAAACAAAAGCTTATTTACTGTACTTTCTTATTATGCTCTATGTTATTTTGATTTCCTATTAGTAAAATTATTTGGATTCGTTCTTCCTTGCTCAGATACATCACGGTCAGTAAAAATGTAAAAACGCACATTAACCCTAAACTTATGGGAGACCCTGTATTATATTATATTATATTATATTATATTATATTATATTATATTATATTATAAATAAAGTCTATTTAAACTACACCTTCTAAACATATCAATTATATATATTTTTAAAATATATATAAAAGATTGGATTTCAGCATTTTATAGCAAAAGGTTATTGCAGCATACAACGAACATTACAAGGATTATTTAGCACACTTAACAAACTAACATCAGTTTTCTGACTACTAGACTAGACTACTGACTAACCATATAAAAGTCCCATATGGGAAAAAGGAAAGGCTACTGACAGAACTAAGCTGCTGCTTTGTTTATGAATAGCTTTCATTTACAGGGTCAACTGTTGAAACCCAAGTAAAATACTAATCGTTAGTGTGATTTCACACCTCATTTCAGCTGAAAGCATTATAAGAATAGTCACCTTAACATATTCTCTCACGTAATGCATTGTAAAATTGCAATTATGAAATGATGAAAATTACATATTTTAGATAATTATGTATAATTATATATTATATATAACATGTAACAGGTAATTTGCTACCTAAGAAACAAAGGGTTCTTACAACCCACACGTGCATGTGTAATGTTACTCTGAGTTGCATATAAAACATTAATGGCAGCATGAGCTGGTGATGAAATTATGGTGTAACCTTTATCAATGTACCAGCAAACCAGCGGTGTGCTCTTGCATATCACAGATCAGCTACTCTAGACTACTCTCAGCAATCCTACTATGATGCTATAGTATAAGAAATATGTATATATATATATATATATATATATATATATATATATATATATATATGTGTGTGTGTGTGTGTGTGTGTGTGTGTGTGTGTGTGTGTAAAATGCATCAAAAAATGTGTATTGTTTCATTAATATTATTTCATTGTTTAACCTCATTTTAGCTACTGCATAACAAGAACTTATAAATCTGCATGTATGAAACTAATAATGAATAAGTAAATAATGAAATAAATGAATTATTGTATCTATGGTGATATGGATATTTCACTGAATACAGAAGAGTACAGATTAATCACAGTTCTAATAAATCCAGCTTTATGGTCATTCAGAATGATTATATAAAATGTAGGGTCAGACTTGCTGTCCAAAAATTTATCATTTAGCCCAAATAAGTAAGAAATTAATAGATATTGCAATTATCTGGGGAAATAATATGAATAATGAATATGATAATCAGTATAACAAAAGAATGATGATGATGGTGATGGTGATGTTTAGTAGTAGTAATGCCTTTTTATTGCTATATTTGCTGTATAATCATTATTATTATTATTATTATTAGTAGTAGTAGTAGTAGTAGTAGTAGTAGTGGTATTATTATTATTAGTAGTAGTAGTAGTAGTAGCAGTAGTGGTAGTAGTGGTATTATTATTAGTAGTAGTAGTAGTAGTAGTAGTAGTAGTAGTGGTATTATTATTATTATTATTAAAAAAAAGTCTATGTCTATAAGGTCAAAAGTGATAAAAGGAAATAAAGTTTAAAAGTACATAAACAATTATTCAAATAAAGAAATTAAAATGACAACGCATGAAATCAAATTAATGAGAACAATCCTAAAACCATTACACATAGGCTACTATGTATATTATATGTATGTATAATAAACACACATATCATAAATAAATAAATAAATAAATACATAAATACATAAATAAATAAATAACCCTGGAAGTGCTTCTGCGCCTGTCCTGTTTTCTTTCACTCAGATCAGATTTCAGTGTCATTTTGGGAGGAGTTATAAACTGATTAAGTTTTGCACTCCCTCCACCCAGCCACAAAGCACGTAAACATTGTAGAGGCTTAATGGCCTGTATGTGTCCGTCGTTTGAACATATTACAGACTGTCTGTGAGAGTCTGAGGCATTTAGACACCATCCGCTGTGCCTCAGACAGCCTCCCCCTCAGGCTACACTTCCTGACACGGATTGTCACATCGGGGAATGAAAGTATATTTTCCCCAAACAAAAACTACTTTTTCCGAGGATGATTTTCACTTCCCAAACAATATACTATAGGAGCGAAACTTCTCAACACGGAAGCGTAGGTTACGGACAAGAGTGCCAGCAGAGTTTGAACACAGGCAAAACTCCAGCAGATCTGATGCAACACGCCTGCAACCGCCTCGCGCTCCAAACTGTACAGCTCCAGTGTCCTTCCTCAGAGCCTCTCATTAACTAGTCCTCTCTGTCTCACGCTTTAAAAGGACTCTGCGATTTATTTGATCAGCCATCGTAGTTGTAAACTTGTGTGCAAATTAGTCCAATTTTTAATCATTCGCAAGAAGAGAACTTTTTTTTTTAACCTTTAATTTTTCCTCTCTTAATATAAATAGCTCTATGAGTTACGAACCCGTTCTAATGGAGTGTTCATAGCGGACTCTTAGAGCAGGTCAGTTGACGTTTATTACAGTTCAGAAAGAGGCGGATTGATATGAGTGGGTGTGATAAGGCTGGGTTTGTATAGGCGTTGTGCTCCCTGGTGCCCAAAAGTTTTAGAACCGTTTTCCCCCCCCTCACTAGATCATTTTCAACATCAAATGGTTTGAAGAAGACAGAAGCGATGCTTTGTTAATTTGAAGTCGCCCTTTTTCCTCTGCCGGAGTTTGGACAACGCACTTCAGCCCACATCAACATGGAGTAAGTGTGCACTTCTGTTTCATTTATTCTAGCAGACTGTTAGTGCAGAAAACGCCCTGGTTGGATGGATGTCACTTTGTTTTGCGTTGCGCTTTGTTTTCTTTTATTTATTTATTTTTTTACTATATCAGCGTAAAACTTTGTTGTGATCATGTTTTGGCACTGTCGTTAAACACTGTTTGGAGTTTGCCCCTAGAGCAGTCTACAAAGTTAAAACATTTAGGTAAGTCCCATTCCTCACAGATGTATCCTTGCTCTGGAGACTCATCAGATACAAATCAGAGATAGTTACCTTCTTATAAAGATCACATGTCAGCAGATGTGTGATTATGTTTCAGTTTTTTGTTTGTTTGTTTGTTTGTTTGTTTGTTCTTTTGTTTTTTTTTTGTTTTTACTCAACAGCTGTTCTGCTCTGCAATCTACTCTGTCCTGTTTAATGCTATTAATTACTCTGCTGACGACCAGCGGTTCAGTAACCACGTGACTGGTCTCTGCTCTTTGGGCACAGATGATTTGTTCATTCAATCATGTGAATTATTTGTGAATTAGAAGCACATAACAATAATTAAACCACATGAATTCGTTGCTTATTTATTATATATAATCTATATATATTATAATATAATATAATATATATAATTTTGTGTTAGTTTGACTGAGTATAAAAACCAGATCAATTACTTAGACTTGAGGAAACCTCATTTTAGACTAACTGGTCTTGCTTGCTTATAAACTCTCTCCAAATGTATTATACAGTGTATATTGAGGCAAAGTACTGACAAAACAGAATAATGCAAATACAAATCAGCAAGCAAAGCATTTTTTTTTTTTTTGGAAGGGATTTGAAAAGAATAATATAGAAACCTATATGATAAACATGTAATACAAAGCTTTGATTAAAACACACAATTTGTGTGTGTGTGTGTTTTTTTTTAATCTCCGTCTTTTATAGGTATCAATATTTCTTGCCATTGTCCTGTGTGAAGCATTCCTCGAATACTGACACATTTGAGTACACAATTGAGTACTTCAAGCAAATCAGAGAAGATTATGGCATCATAGATCCTTTTCTGCAAAATTCTCCTCATTTGCAAAGCCGACCTCCGAATTCTCTCTTTCCCACTGGCTAATGACAGCCAATCCCAGAAAAGAGGGGAGGAGTCTACACAGACGTACGGACGTACATTGGTAAGCAGAGAGATGATTTTTTATTTTACCCGATAGTCGGTGGACACCGCACTGCAGTATATGTGTTAATGGCGTACCGTAAGTAAAGCTAATGACTTTATTTCATATTGTGTATTCTTTGTTATGCTTTGCTGGTGAATGCATTTCTGGGTATTTTTTATTGTATGTACAGTCATTATTACGTGTCAGCTGGATAGAAATGAGTGCGTAGGTATGTTTAGTAGTAGCAAATCGAAGTGATTAGACTTTTGCGCCACTCATGAGAGGGGCTTACATTTTCAATTCTTTAATCTTTTATCGTAATTAATAATTAACATTTATTTAATGTTTACTTTATCATTTTCAGATTGGATGACAGAACATTTTGACACCTACCCGCTTTCAGCATCAACTGAATCGTCTCCTGGCTCATCGATTCCACCTTCCCCTTTGGAACATGATGTCCAGGTGCCCTCAGATTTGGAGGTCATGACCTCCCTCCTAAAAGAAGAACTTGCTCAACTTGAGGATTATTACCTATTTGAATCAACGCCCATGAAAGCAGATAAATGGCAGAAATGTGATAAAGGCTACCAAGCAATGTCTGCCCCATCATATTACCAGTTACCCTGCACTTCATACAACGTGAACCAGTCCGAATCGAACCCCAGGCTTGTTACTCTGGCAACAGGTGAGCTTGACCTAAGAGGGTTTTGTGGCAGCTCTGTTGGAAGAGCTAAAACTTCCAGACCTGCTCCATACAGCTATGTTCGGACCCACTCTACTAGCCAAAGGATAGCATCAAATGGTTGCAAAGATGTGGAAGTTTTTGAGAAAGAGACATGGACTTTCAAAGGAACTCATTCAGGTTATGCAGAGATAGACCAGTGTGCTGTTGACAAGATTTTTGGGAAGAACCATATTGGTACAAAAAAGGTTAGAGAATGTGCTATATTGCTAAAGGAGGAAGAAAAGAGATGTTTCACTGAAGACGTTTTTTACAGAGCAGAGATGGTGAAAAGTTTTGATGCTGGTGCGCCACTGGATGCCCAGCACAGGAGAGAAGGTCAGGTTCCTGGAATGAAGATGCTCGGTCATGGTCATGAAGCTGTTGCAATGCCAGTACTGCACTGCAGTGAAAATGGAAGTAGTCCTGCATTTAAACACCCAGAAGTAGCTGAGTGTTACTTTAGTCAGATTACTGCCAATTTAGAACCATATCACGGCTTTATGAATGAGGTAGATCCATCAGTCCGGTCTGGGGCTGTCGAGTCTATGAATAATGGTTACACAAGCCATGAATGCCTTGTAGATCAAAGCTTTGAATATCTGTCAGGAGACAGTGTTGGATCTTCTTTGGAGTTTCCAGCACAGAAACCAATGCAAAGGCTGAGAGAAAATCTGTGTGTGTTCAAGCCGGAGGTCAAAGTAAGTTGCCTGGAAAGGAACCATGGAGAGCGCAAGCAGAAGAAAAGAGACCAGAACAAGACAGCGGCTTACAGGTATTGTGGCAATGTTCTTTTACCACATTATCAGGATGAAATAAAGTGTATGTGAGTCAACTAGAATGTCAAAACATTTCAGCTACTGGATGAGACATTGTAGTTCAAATACAAGTGTGAGTTCAATTGATTCCATCTCAATTATTGTATCATTGTAACACTAGGTAGCTATTGAATTTAACAGCTTTCTCTGTCAAGTGAGGTTAAACATTTGTACTTAGTGAAGACACTTTTTTCTTAGAACGTGGCGATAATGTTCATCTTTTGAGGTCTACTTTGCCAAATTTCATGTACGCATTGTCCTCACACAGACAGCAGTAGCTCAGTAACGCTGATCTGATTAATACCAGGTATCGACAGCGGAAGAGGGCGGAGCAGGACTGTTTGGAAGAAGAGCTTCATGGACTGGAAGGGAGAAACAGGGAGCTGCGAGACAAAGCCGAATCTGTAGAGAGAGAGATCCAGTATGTCAAAGACCTCCTGATTGAAGTGTATAAGGCTCGGAGTCAGCGCCTCAAAGACGATTCCAGTGCCTAAACCGGTTCTAAGCACCAGCATTGAAAGATGAGCTTTTTCGGCAAGGACTTTTTTAACAAGCTCTGGTAGTATGTTTTTGACGTTCAAAGTAAATGATAAGACTCAGAACAGAGCTCTTTGCTGGGTTTGCTAAATAGAATTCAGCAAATTATGTAATGAACACTGTGATACTAGCCTTAGGCTGACCAGTATTCTTAGTATTTTAACGAGAGCTAAAGATATTATGCATTTTCATGATTTGGTTTGACTTTTTTTGCGTCTTTTTTTTTTTTAATTACAATCGTCTGTGCATATTAAATCATTTATACCAAAAAAGTGAAACCAACAGCTATACTACATATTCTAGCTCAGATGTGTGTTTGTTGTGTGGGGCATGATGGTACAGATTAGTGAGGACTTGTAAGAATGTGATTGCAAATAATTACTGCTATTTTTTTTTTTTTTTTTTTGCGCTGTAACTATAGAACCCTGTAATGTTAAGTGTACTTCATTTTGGTTTTTTAACATCACCATTTTTGTATTTCCGTATTTTATTTTGCTTGTACATCTTTTTCAATGATGCAAGATAGTTTCAATCACATTTAAAACAGTGTACATTATCAGCAAATGTACTGTGGTTTGAAGCACACTAGTAAGCTTTTAGATTTCTTGGGAACTTCACTGGCTCAGGTACTGAATGCATGCAGAAATATTGAAAAGCATGTTAGGTTACGATTTACTGCATGACTTATTATATGACTGCATTGTACATTATGACAGCAAGTAGACTTTGTTTCTTCCATCAGACCTTTTATTGCCATTTTCTTGATTACAGGCTGCCAAATTATTCACTCAATTTGTAAGGCATGGAATTGCATTAATCAGTGTGAGAGGCCGTTTGCTTTCTTGTACAGGTTTGCGGCAAACAATCACTGTCATTTACTAAAGAGCTTAAAAGACTGTAGGCCTAATGTAATTTATATTTTTAATATATATATCCAGGTGCATATTAGGTCTGATATCAATAGTTCAATCACCACAATGCTGATATTGGAAGAAAGTACTGCAGGTAATCCTCTGTGTCATAACTGATATGAGCATCAGAATCAAACAGCACAAGTGTGAACCAAATTCTGACATTTCTGTATACTGGTATTAAAAATGATTGTTTAATGTCGTCAAATGCTCAGAATTATTTGTGTTTAAGTCTTTTTGACATTTCTGTGGCATTTCCTAACAACAAATTCTACAATTTTTGCAGCACACCAAGAAACTCACTTCAACACTGCTTAGGATTATATTATGGTGTCTATTATTATAATGTCTTATAAACAAAAACTGTATGGCCTTTATGGTAATCACATAAAATTAAATTCACTTGTGGATTTTTTGGATTTAGTTGCTCATTATTTGAAGCGAGAAAACTAATATAAAATATTAAATTAGCAGCCAAGTTGTCTGCTGTACAAAAATGTTTTATTTATGATATTTTATTAATATTATTTTTAAACGTATTATTTTGTAGAGCAGTAAACTCAAAATTATTACAAATGCCACTAGTGGTCATAATAGCATACAATACTATGTAATATGTTTTTCCAGGAAAACTCATGGAATAAGTAGTGTGTAAAAATCAGATGAAATCACTGAGACCAAAATGTCTCAAAAAAAAAAAAAAAAAAAAAAAGGCATACAAAAGTAACTATTTCACAGATCTATGGCAGCAGAAATACAGGAACATTTTTACTTAATTTCCAATCGTTTTGAAGGAAATGAAGTGTGTTTTTGTACCGCAGTGACCAATTTTAAAGACAGGAACATGGTTGTGGAAGCGAATTGCTAAGTCATTACAGCTCTCAATAAAGTAAAATTAAAAACAATAAATTTTCCAAACATAAGCTTTCTTAATGGAGAGTGTAATGTGTCATCTAACAAAGTTGTTACAAACACTTGTAGAGGGATCTTGGACGACTCCTTTAGGGTTGCCAGACAATAAACTTCCACAAAATCTTAAAAAGTACAGTAAATAGATTGTCAATGCGGAATAAAATAATAAAAATAATAAAATTGTACAAAAAAAAAAAATACATCAACAACATTAAAAATTGACCTTCCAATCTAAAATATTTCATGTTGATGACCAAAATGATGGAAAATATATTTTTTAACAATAGTAATATTCTTGATGTGTACAAAATGTACACCGTTTAGGACTGTTGGGTGGTGCAGCAGATTTTTGAGTTAAAAAAAGATCTTTAATAAAAAAGTTATCTGTAATTAAAAAACAACAACAACAACTAGTTAACAGGTTATTTTGAGTCAGAAAAAATCTGTTTTTATATTTTAATTTAGGATTTTGTTTGAAACTTTGCTGAAACTTTCAGGATAATGGCATGGTAAATTACAGTAAGTGATATGGCGGGGATTTATAATTTATATATTTACTAAAAACTGCCTTAAATTGACTGTCCATTATTATGGACACTGTGCATAACTAGGTCAAATCAATCATCACAATTTCTGTCTATTTTGAACTAAAGTAATGCATATTTAATAAAGCAATATTAAAATAGTAGATTTGAATAGATGTTGAAAAGGTGATGGTTGATGGTGTAAATGAGGAACATTAGACCAACTCACAACATAGAATAATACAGTCATACATTAATATGATCAGCTAATGTAGAAACTGGGGTGAAAATTGCCTGGGACTCATTATAGATTCTGATTAATCTCCTAAGTGTTCTCTTCTGATCTTCATTTACGTCCAGATGCAGTTCCTAATTTATTCGCTAGAGGTCCCTTCTTATTTGGCGCTGGTTCAGTTGCGCGAAGGATAATGTATACCAAACTAATTTTTAATACATTACTAATTAATATTTATTGATTTTTTATATATATATATATATAGTATGGGTTGTATAGATTAGACTGTTACACTCACTAGTCGCCACTATATATTTACAGTCTGGATGAAATTAGTTATACACCCAATTGCACATTATAAAAGACTATGCTGGGAATTTTTTTTCTTTTGCTTTAATGGAACGCGATTCAATTTGATATTAATATTTTAGTTGTTTTTTTTTTAAAAAATAGATTAATACATTAATAACAAGACATTGCTGAAATCCTCAGGTTGCTGACTATGTGGATTTGAAGGAAAAAAAAATGTTTCTATTATATTCTAAACAAGCATGGCTTTCCCTTTTGTCAAGACTGACTGAAAACTGTTTTTATTGACTGTTAATTTGGACACAATTTCATAAGTTAATATCTTTACTTTCATCGTTAATGACACATTTAAAATAGTATTTATTTATAGAATAAAAAATCATTACATGAGTAAATCAAATTTTAGTAGCAGGATATTTTTTAAAAATCATTGTTATATTGTATGAACAGAGTAGAGTAAGTAAAATTACTTCACAGTAAGCTGTTGGCCTAACATTCTACAGTATATTTCATAAAGCATTAACAGCATTTAGAAAATATTTTCCAAATTCACAACCTTTTTCAGAAATTAAACACCACTAAAAGGTAACATCTTTCAGCATCACACACACACACACACCTTAATCAACATCAATCTCTAATATTATATCAACACTAAATAAAAATCTCTGCAAAAAGTAATAGGCCTCAATAACTATTTCCTAGTCTAACTTGTTCCCCTGCTTCTTAAGACCAAACTATTTTTGATAATTTGGGACAAATTGGAAATAAATTAAATGAATTAAATTATAAACATGTGCATGTACTTAATATTAACTTTATGTTTATTTTATTGCAGCATACATCTTATATTAAATATGCATCATAAATATGTATAATATATTACTAATGGCAAACTTACCATGATTAACCATGATTTAAACAATAGCCAAAACATATAATTTTTCCTACTTCAAGATTATGGGTTTTTATTTTGGGCAACTTCCTGTTTGATGCTGACCACACTTGTTTATATGATGTCACATGAATTAAGGCATGTTATTATTTTATCAAACATTTCCACTGTGAGAAATTAGTAGAATAGGTTTTGAGGTTTATTGATCAGGCCAGAAAATAAATGCTGCTAATTTAAACCAATTTACCTGATGCTCCAATATACCCAAAATCACCCTAGTATTTGGTATTAGTAAATGTAATATTTTACAGTAACATAATACATTTCTAATGAAGCAGTATTAAAATGTAGATTCCCTAAATAATTCAACAAGATGCTAAAATGTAAATGTCATACTTCATACTGTAAATAAAGAATAACTTCAAGCATTATTAGATCTATTCACTGAAGCACAACATAAAATTATACATTCAAACATTCAGGTGAAACACTGATGATGATCCAAAATGGACTCTGCACTTGATCTACAAGTTCTCGTTGCTGTCTGGTTTCAGATGCAGTTAATAATTTATCCACTAGAGGTCATTTCCTGACATTATTTGCACCGTTTCCCAGTCTCATTAGTGTATAGGAGTTAATGTACACCTACAGGTTGAGTGTGCAAATAATTGACAAAATGTCATATGGTAGATTCTGAATGCTGAATTCTGAACGAGCATCCCAGGAGAAACGAAAAACAGCATATTTATAAGCCACAAAGTAAACCACAAAATGTTTGATTTGCTTACAGCAAGTGACTTTGCCCACAGAATTGAATATTCAAAGGCACTATGAAACCATTCATGTTAAAAAGTATGACCAGTATTCTGGCCAGCTACAGACTGGGAATGACAAGATACACAAACTAAAGGCAGCTCTCAAAAAGCAACAAAAGTGTGTTACTCAGTTTTGAGAAGAATGCCGCTGCTGGGAAGGCTAGCAAAGGCCAAAAAGAAATTATAACTATTTGTTTACACTGTGTTTATTGTTAAAAAGGTATAGCACTACAAAGTATTAACAATCTGCACTGTCATATAAATAGGCCAGTTGCATTTATATTTACTTCATTAACTGATCTGGCTGACTTTCTTTTATCCAAAGCAACTTATAATCAGGCCTACTGTGCATATTGCCCAGGCTCCTGTGGTGGTGGGGCTGCTTACAATTGAGGTTCCCTTGTGTCAGGCCTTGTCCACAGTCAGTCTGTTAACAGTATTAAGATTTAGCAGATTCTGCAAGGGGTATGCAAGATGCAGACTTTTGGGCACAACTGATATACATCAGTTGTGTAGGCAGAGGGGCAGGGGAATGTCCAGAGTAGAGCAAGGAGGCAGAGCATTGTCCTCAGCTGGGCAAGAAGGTGGAGTGATGTCTGAAGTGGGACAGAGAAGGTGGGAGACAGGTCCCCAAACAAATTCCCTGAGGAGGCACATGATATTGGGCCCAGCCATGAGTTGGTCCAGAAAGGCCTCTATCTGGTCAAGCTGACTCTGGTTCTCATAGATTTGCTCACCTTAGGCCCATATGCACCTAAGCATATCTGCTGCATCCATTGTAGGCCAAAGGGGATTTTGTAGAGGCAGCAGACATAAGTGTAGATTTTACTGAAGAAGAGTGCAGCCAAATAACCAAAACAGTGAAAACAAGAACCAAAACAGTGAATACTAGCAAAACATTCCAACAATGAACAGGGCTGCAGCACACGTCAGCACACGTCAGCACACGTCAGCACACGTCAGCACACGTCAGCACACGTCAGCACACGTCAGCACACGTCAGCACACGTCAGCACACGTCAGCACACGAATGCAATAACAACAGAAGCTTGACAATGAAACACACAGAAACCTGAACTTAAATAGGGGTGCTTATTTGATGTAACACAGAACAGGTGTGAATGATCAGTGAGACATGTGACATGTTCATGTGATGTGCTTGACACGGCCCCCAGGGGTAGTACCACTAGAGGGCACTCTGGCATTCCCCGCCCACCCCTGCTGACGACATTGCACTGCCCCTTGCTCTGCTGAGGTTGATGCTCCACCCACTTGCTCTGCTGAGGATGATGTTCCTCCCCGCTACCACAGTCACTGTCGCTTCCCCCTCTGGCCTTGCAGTGGTCATCACCCCCACTTCTGGTCTTGCTTTGGTCATGGTTACTCCGTCTAGCCTTGCTGTGGTCGTCGCCCCCCCTGGCTGCTGCTCCAGGCCCTTCTGACTGTTGTGGCTCCTTCAGAGGGAGCTCTGTCACAGCCCCCACGGGTAGTTCCACCTTGGGCCACTAGAGAGCACCGTGACTTTTTTTTTTAATGTAAAACTTCTATTGTTTGCCTCATTTCCTGTGTTGATCAGACTCATTTGTTTGTTATTTTCCAGGTTTCCTCTATTTAAGTTCCATATTTCCCCCTCTTTTTTGGTGGAGCATTATGTCAGGTTTTGTTGGGTTTATGTAAGTTTATGTTCAGTTTATATAAGTTTGTGTCATGCCTGAAATTGTGTTCTTGGTTTGATGGGTGATGTAATGCAGCACCCCTTTGGTGCTTTCATAACACTTTTAAAGTTGCAAATATGGTTGGAAGCCCATTGTTATTAGCGTAGACTACCTTTAGTAATTTTTAAAATAATATTTGTACTTATTAAACCTATAGGTTTATGGTACAGAACCCAGACCACATACAGGTTCTAATATTAAGATTCTAGCAGATAAGATTGAAATTGGTTTGTAAACTTACAATTGTTAGTGTTGCAAGTCCCCCCCCACATGGTAATAGATAATAAAAGGATTTGTGTGCAACCACATATTTATAGCCAGGGAACAGGACATGTTTAAAGGCAACAACAAAATCACTCAAAATCACTCAAAAATATTTTTGAGGAAATAAGTAGTTTCTCTAATTAAACTTTTTAAATGTAAACCATTATGTATTATTATTATTATTAGTAGTAGTAGTAGTAGTAGTAGTAGTACATATAAGTTACATATAATTTGTGTTTATTTTCATGAAGTGTATGACTCATTGTGTAATGTGCATACCTGGTTCTAAAATATAAAAGATACCTAAAGAAATAAAAATTAAAGCATATTTGAGAATGTATACATACTGTAAATGTATAAATTATTAGGAGTGCTCATATAGTATCAGCAGAAAGGAATGGTTTTGATGGATACAGTTTGTGTATTCATTGGTCATCTAACCTGCAGGTGGCACTCAATACCACATTTAATTAAGCAATACACAACATCAGAGTAGATAAATATATATAAAATAAATATAAAAGTAAAACTTTTCATGTCCAAATTTTGTTGGAAGCTCACCCTACTGCTCACCCACAAATGTTTGTGATGAGCACTAAGAAGAAAATTGCGTGCAAAGCCACACAGTACAGTCCAAAAAAATGTCCTAACAGAAAACCAACTTGTGCGGTATGAGACAGAGACAAACTTGTTTGGCGTCAATGCTTGTGTAATTAGTTTGCCTCAAGGGCTCTGTGTTTGATCTACACTGACTCACAATTGTAGCCTTTACAAATGAGCTCAAGCGTAGTGTAAAGCTGAGAGGGTGTGATTGCTGTATCTGTTCTTCATGATGTCAAACAACTATCCAAAAGTTGTGACAGTAATGTGAAAACATATTTTTAAATCAAACCTATAATCATAATTTGAGTTCATTAATTGTACTTGAACAAAAATCCAAGGTAGTTAAGCTTAATAAAAATGCTGTGTCACATGTTTTATTAAATTTTTGAAGATAAAGCATACATATCACAATGAAATAATATCACATTCTACACAGAACAAACGTATTACAATATCTTCAAATCACCAATTGATTTGGCAGTTCAAATAAAGAAAAATCCCTTTCCCAACTTGTTAAAACAATAACAACAACAGTATTTACCTTAATTTACTGACAGGTCAATATTTGATTAATATATTAATATTACTGTTTAAATGTAAGCATAAAAAACCCTAAATGCAATTGTAAAATATGATTTCAAAACAAACTCATGTGCAATAGCATTATACAACCTCTTTAAAAAGACTCTTGAATTAGAGAATAGTTTAACATAATTATTTTTCACTTAACTAAATGAATATTGCTAGTCTTAGGGCAAAAAAGGCAATTCTAAAACACTTAGGGGTTCTCCTTCAGGGGCCCAGGTTTCCAAAACTGATCCTACACATATAAGTGTTTTCTCTAGTCCCAACACACCTGATTCAACTAATCTGTTAAATCAGTAAAAATAACAGTCAGTAGTTAGCAATCACTTAACAGTCCTTCTTGACTTGAAATGTGTGTGTAAAATAGAGAGAAAACACTAAAATATTGCAGGACTCCAGGACCAGAGTTGGGAACCTGTGCTCTGGGGGAACCCTTAAAAATTGCATGTAGAACCCTACAGCATGGAAAAACACTAAGAGAGAGTAGTTACCCCTTTAGAACGTAAAGTACCATTAGCTATTTAAACAAACTTAGAGGAACACTTTTCTATTCAACATTTCTATCGTAAATGAACCGCAACACCATTATGTATTGATGGCTTGTCTAATCTAAATTGTTATAGGTGCAAAGGTATGCTTGTGCATGGTGCCCTGTGATGGATTCATATCCCATACAGGGTGCATTTCTGACTCATGCCCAGTGTTCCTGGATTGTGTTCACCATGATCATGACCAGGATAACTTCATTTAAACAGATCACTTTAACAAGAACACCTGTGCACCTGCTCATTTATGAAATTATTCAACCAGCCAATCATGTGGCAGCACATTGTAAAACCGGATAGTTCATTTAACTCCAAAAATTTGAGGAAACTAATTACCTCAAAATTTTTAAGTTGATAAATCAATTTTTTTAAGCCAAATACATTTAAATATAACAAAACTTAATGTTAAATTACAAAGTTTGAGTTAAATTTTTGTTATATTTAAATGTATTTGGCTTAAAGAAATTGATTTATCAACTTAAAAATTTTGAGGTAATTAGTTTCCTCAAATTTTTGGAGTTAAATGAACTATCCAGTTTTACAGTGCAGCACAATGCATAAAACATGTGTATACAGGTCAAGAGCTTCATGTTCCCATCAAACATCAGAATGGGGGAAAATGTGATCTCTGTGACTTTAACCCCATGGTTGTTGGTACCAGATGGGACTTTTTCAGAAAAGTCTATCAGAAAAGTCTAATAGACAAAAAGTCTATTGTAGCTCAAATAAGCACATTCACAACTGTGGTGAGCAGAAAAGTATCTCAGAATGCAAAACACATCAAACCTTGAGGTAGATGGGCTATAACAGCAGAAGACCACGTCAGTTTCCACTCCTGTCAGCCAAGAACAAGAATCTGAGGCTATCATGGGCACAGACTCACTGAAACTGGACAGCTGAAAAAAGGTGATTTTTTTCTGTCTAGTTTGGGTAAGTCTGTGCCCATGACAGCCTCAGATTGAAGGCCCTTAACCCTCAGCTGCTCAAATGTGTAAATGAGATGAATGTAAGATGCTCTGGATAAGGGTGTCTGCCAAATGCTGTAAATGTAAATTTTTATAATTTTTTTTTTTTTTGCACTATTTGTGATTTATGTTTTTGTGTTTTCATTATGTCTTGTTTAAAATATTTCAGAGGTTGCTGGGAGGATTCACAGAGTAAGAATTTCATTGTACTGTGTAACAGACTGTTTCCTGCACATATGACAATAAACTCTCGAATCTCTTTGTCACTATGGTAGATATGGCACTTATTTTGACCATATGACATGTTTGTAATACTTTATCAAAAACAGCTAACTTGGTTAACATTCAAAGTAATAATTCACAAATCCTCCCAACTAAATAAAGACCATTTTTAAAAGGAATCGCTCCTTTTATGTATGTATGTATGTATGTATCAATGCTGTTCTAAATATGTACAAATATGTACTAAGTAGTGTTCAAGAAGCCATAATTTGCTATATCCTAGACTACAAAGCCATCAGTTCCCAAGATATTCCTACCAATCCCTAAATGCCTTCAAGAAGTCTTTTTTTTTTCCCCCACAGTTACACAATTCAGTATAGGACTAAGTTTATTTGCTTGATTATGTATTATTTATTATATACTATTTAGACTTGAAGCAAGGCTTTACAGATTCAGTTGATGTTCGATACTCTAAAAGTGTATGCAAGCACTCAGCGATGTGAAAATATGTAAACCTTACACATTATGATAGAATATTCAAATAACCTTATATTAAAATATATCAAAAATGCATTAATGTATTTTTGGTTTTTGCTCACACAAAAAAAAAACCTCACCTAATAAAATATGGAAACAAACAGACTTATAGGTCACTACATATCACTTTTTAAAACTGTTTTGCTATTTTAACATAACAAACAATGGAAGTTTCACAGAAACCAGCTGACTCACAACCATTTAAGTTATTAACAAACTAAAGGGACTGAAAGGAACCCTTGTTACAATAACTCCATCTGGTTGCATAATACATAGCTTTAACCATAACATGATAAAAAATATACCTTTTTTCTGTGGCAGGTTAAAACTTGTATTAACCCAAAAACATTACTGTCAGTTAACAGCACTGCTTTGTTTGACAGACACCTGTCATTCCTGCTCAAAGTAGTTGCGTAACTGGACAAACCAGTTCTAATTGACCAGGAGAACAGGATAATCACAAGCAGCAAAGCTCAATATCTTCATTTCTGTATAGGACAAAATAACACAAGGCGTGGTGTGTGTTTAGAAGCTTGTAAACAACATGTTCTTCTCTACCTTCTAATAATAGTACATTTGTTGTTATTAAATCAGTGAACTCAGTTTTAAGTGTGCAAATGTTTTATAGATTTCATAAGGTCTGTTGAGTATTACTTACTAAGTAACATGATAATATGGCTTCATATCAAATTAGTCAATGAACAGACAAAGAGTTAAATGTTAAATAAATCTTTACTGCCTTTACAATAAATTTATTTACTGTACAGTTTATGTCCAATGTGTTAGTTCTACCACAACCACATTGCTCATTAATTTTCTGCTTCCTTTTACCAATGATGGTTGGTTACAAAAAAAAAAAAAAAAAGGCAAATATTATGTTTTCTTTACATTTTGTATTGCTTCACTGAAAATCGGTGATGAGAAGCTCTTGGTTTGTGAAAGTGAAGTGTGTTTTTTAACCAAATCAGAAATTCACATGGACTAGGTTAAGAGATATTATGAATAGATCATAGATAATTAGTATTTTCTCAAATGTATGACTCACCTGGCCTACAGTTGCCCAATCTTGCCCTAGCAGGCACTGCAGGTTGCATTCCATCTGCAGGAGGCACTTGAGGGTTTCCATCATCTGCTCTTTATGTAGGGAATGCAGTCTGGCATGACCAACTGTCACACTCTTCTCCAAATTACCCACTACGCTCTTCAGAGCTACTGATGCAAGCTGTAGTGCACTGAGTCCTGGATAAGACATATCACATATGCTCTCACATTACACTTAACCACCTGATTCCTGAACTTTAAGGAAAACACAGGCTAAACCAAAAAGTGAATGTCAGGAGCATCACACACAGCAAGGTGAAACACCACAAATTTGATTCTGGCTTAATCATAATTAATACTTTTAAAAACCCTCTAGACAGAGGAGCACACTATTTTATGTTGTTTTAAATGTTTAACAAAAAAAAAAAAAAAGAGTTACTGTTGAATGTGAAAGCAATGAAATGCTTCACCAAAATTATTGCACCAGAACAAAGTAAATCTTTCCAAAACATGAACAATAATATTGTATATGTGGGTGAAAAATATGTTTTAAAAAGTGATCTAGTACGAGCAGACTCCCCAGACGGGTAGAACATGATCATGCAAATGTTCTATGCCAGACACTGGAACACTGACTATTCTCTGTGGTGCTTTGTGAAATATTCTTGTATATTTTTAATATACAGTAGTTGTTGATTTAATTAGTATGATGGAAACCATTAGAACGTACCATTCACATCTCTGGCTTCCAAGTCTATATATTTCCCACTTTTCATGTAGCTTTTCAGAACCTGTTAAGAGCAAAGTCTGTCACTGAATTAATCTGTTTAGGTTAAAATTACAAAGTGATAATGTAGAATACTTTTACATTATCATGCAAATTATTTACCTCTAAAACCCTGATGTATCCATATTCCGCACTGAGATGGAGGCATGTTTTTCCATATTTATCCTTTTCATTGATGTTTGCACCGAGGGAAATTAAATCAGCAACCACAAGGTGCTGATTCTTCTGTGCAGCTAAGTGGAGAGAAGTCTACAAAGAGACATTTGATGACATGAGAGATATGATATAATACATATAGTCATGTGAAAAAATAAGGACACCCCATGGAAATGGTTAACTTATATATATATATATATATATATATATATATATATATATATATATATATTTGGACAAGCAAACATTTGATCATCTCTGAAACAGTGTCTATTAGTGAAGTTGATATACTTGAACAAAACCACAAGGAAAATTATCTTTTTCAATCATTTATTCTACACAAATCTCAATAGATGTGATATTCTTCTGTGGAAAAAGTAATTACCCCCTTTTAGCAGAAATAACTTCTTGTAGGCATTTTTGCATAATTGTCCACTATGCTTAATGGAATTTTTGACCACTGTTCCATGCAATATTCTTTCAGTTGCAAGATGTTTGAGGGTTTTCTTGCATGTACTGCCCGTTTCAAATCCTCCTACAACATTTCAATGGGATTTACAGTGGGGGAAATAACTATTGAACGCGTCAACATTTTTTGCAGTAAATATATTTCCATTGAGGTTATTCACATGAAATTTTCACCAGAGATCAGCATTAACTCAAGAAATCTGCAAATATAAAGTCCATAAATACATATAAATACAAGTCCATAAATAAATAAAGTCCATAAATACAATATAAATACAAGTCCATAAATAAAGTTATGTGTAATAAAGTGGAATGACACAGGAAAAAAGTATTGAACACACTAAGAAAAAGCAGGTAAGGCAAGAACCCAGCTGAAATTCATAAGTAGTTAGAAATTAATTATACCTTTAATTAATTATTATTAATATATTAATATATTAATATTTAATTAATTTACTATTAATGATATCTGTGCAAATTCATATCAGCGGGGTTAGTAATTGATGGTCTATAAAAAGACTTTTCATTACCAAGGTGTCACACAAGAAATATCTCATAATGGGTAAAAGCTAAGAGCTCTCCCAAGACCTTCACAACCTTATTGTTGTGAAACATATTGATGGAATCGGATACAGATGCATTTCAAAACTTCTGAATCTTCCAGTAAGTACCATTGGGGCCATTATCTGCAAGTGGAAGCAACATCACTCCATCATCAACCAGCCACGCACAGGAGCTCCTCACAAGATTTGTGACCAGGGAGTCAGAAGAATAATCAGAAGAGTAGTCCTCTGTAGTACTCTGAAAGAGCTCTAGAAACACTTGGCGGCAGCAGGTACCATCATTACAGAGAAAACAATAGGCAATGCATTCCACCGCCATGGCCTTTATACATACTCACCACACAAGACTCTATTACTAAAGAAAAGGCATGTCGAAGCTCGTTTGAAGTTTGCTACAACTCATTTGGACAAGCCTATGAAATACTGGGAGAGTGTAGTCTGGTCAAAATTGAACATTTTGGCTCTCATACTACACACCATGTTTGGAGAAGAAATGGCACTGTACATCACCCTAAAACCACTACACCAACAGTGAAGTTTGGAGGTGGAAGCATCATGGTGTGGGACTGTTTTTCATCGCATGGTACTGGCAGACTTCATATAATTGAAGGATTTACTGGGAGATTCTTGAGAAGAATCTGTTGCCATCCACCAGGATGATGAAGATGAGAGGTGGGTGGACCTTCCAGCAGGACAGCGATCCAAAGCATACAGCAAAGGAAACTCTCAATTGGTTTCAGAGAAAAACAATCAAGGTGTTAGAATGATCCAGTCAATCACCTGACTTGAATCCAATTGAACAAGTTCTTCATACAGGAAGCGTCTTGAAGCTGTCATTACAAACAAAGGCTTCTCCACTAAGTATTAAATAAATTTCACTTAGTGTGTTCAATACCTTTTATCCTGGGTCATTCCAGTTTATTACACATAACTTCATTTATGGACTTTAATGTTTGCATTTATTTATATGTGTGGATTTCTTGAGTTTATACCAAAGTCTGGTGAAAATTTCAGGTGAATAGCCTCAGTGGAAATATATTTACTGAAATAAATGTTAAAGTTTTCAATACGTATTTCCCCCACTGTAAATCCGGGCTTTGATTAGGCTATTCCATAACCCTCCATTTCTTCTTTTTGCAGCATCCTTGGTGGATTTGCTAGTGTGCTTAGCATCATTACCCTGTTGAAAGGTCCACTTTCAGTTCAACTTAAACTTTTGGACAGATGGCTTCACATTATCTTCAAGCACACTTTAATATGATGCAGACTTCACAGTTGAATCAATGAATGCAAGCTGTCCAGTCCCTGAGGCAACAAAGCAACCCCAAACCATAACATGAAAAGTTGTCTTTGGTCTGTGCTAAACATGTCTGCTGTTACTGTGGCCAAACAACTCTCTTTGATTTGTCTGTCCAGAGCACATTATTCTGAAATGCCTGGTATTTTCCTAAATGCTCATTGGCAAGCTATAGTCTTGCAAAGGTTTTTTCCTGGCACACAGCTGGGCCGAAATTGGGTCATGCAACAGAACAATGATCCTAATCACACAAGCAAATAAACAACGTGAATGGCTAAAGACAAAAATCAATGTATTGGAATGGCCAGGTCATAGTCCAGACCCCATTAAGATGCTGTGGAGGGATCTTAAGTGAGCTGTGCATAAAAAATTCCCTCAAACATCAATGAACAGAAGCAATATTGTAAAGAAGAGTGGGCCATAAGTTCTGCAAAATGATCTGAGAGGCTGCCTGAGGTGGTTTTACATGTGTTACGTCAGGAGACATATTGTGCTGGTGTGTTTTTTCTCTCTTTCTCTCTCTCTCTCTCTCTCTCTCTCTGTCCCTCCCCCTGTTTCGTGCCCACACATCGCTTCGCCTTAATTGGACGTGCTGATGTTGTGCACAGGGATTGGAGAGGAGAAGATTGTGCGTCTTATTAAGAGAAAGAAGGACGTTATGTCGGGAGGAATGCAGATGTGTGGTGTGTCTGTGATTGCGTGGGTACAATTGAGTAACGAATGTTTTCTTGGTGTTTGAGTGAACTCGCTTGTTTGTTATACTGTGTACGAGTGAAAGAAGCGAGTGATTTGAAGTGTTACGTATCGTGGTGTTTCGGTAGGCTATTGTGTTGTCCCATTCCCCTGTCTTGCTTTATATGTTGTACCAAGAATTGAATGACACGTGTGTCGACCTCATTATTTTGATTATTTTGATTATGATTTATGTTTATACTATTTATTTTACACCTTGACCCTAGACCGAGGTCATAACAACATGCTACTGAATTATAGGGTTTACTTTCTTTTTCCCATGGCTAGGTAGTGGTAGTAGGTAAGCATTTTCCCTTGCTAGCTAACTTACTGTAAACTAGAGAAGTAGTTAGCAAGCTGGCTGTAATAAATTGAGTCCTGGGGAGGATGCAAGTACAGTTTAGAGGTTTATTAAGAACATGTAATCTAAAGGGCAAGGCAAAAGTAGAAACAAAGACAGGCAAAGGTCAGGCGATCAGCAAACGGGCATAAAACAGGCTAGGCAAAGCACAGAACGGGAAACTAGAACCAAGATCAAAACCAAATCAAAGTAGTTTTACTTGTGCTTGAGTAAAATTTTTGGCTACTCTACCCACCTCTGAGTGTATGTGAGACAAGAGAGTATATGAGTCTTATAAACTGTGTATGAACTTGTGTGTCATAACATTACCCTTCCATCTGCATCTTTGCTGTCTAGTTTGTTTAGATTTGCCATCCGTCTACCAATAACATACACAAGAGATCGTTTCCCCTCATCAACAGCTTGGTGAAGGCGTCTGTGAGAAAAGAGCATATACAAATAATGGCAACATACTAAGGAAACATTGACAATATTATTCTGGTACTGCCTGATTCAGTGAATATCAATAATAGTCCTCCATGAAATATCAGTCATTTTGAAAGAAATGTCAATTCTGCACTTTTCAAGGAGTAAAAGCAATGTGATCTTTAAAGGAATAATATTTTGGGTGTGTATGTTTAGTTTGTGTAATAAAATCTCAATATCAATGGGAGGATCACTATTTATATCCTGTGGTCTTGCTTTATGAGTGGAATTGTTGGGATCTGGAAGTTTGCTATGCATTAAAGATTGAGCAAGGAAAATTTCTCTTTATAATTTCACATTTGCCAATGGACCATTCAAAATTATGCAAATTTTTTAATGCAGTTAACCAGACCAAGTACAAATCTTTCATTTTGATTACAGATATAGTATGATTTCCTACAAGAAAGGCTGATGGATGGGGAGCAGTCATAACCATTCTCCTAATTTTAGTTGTCTAAAATGCAGTTAAGCAGCTCTCGCTCTTTTGAATCCTAATTGGAAAACCACAATATTACGATTAAGGATGGATAAACTTACGTTCTTCCCCTCTCATCCTGAGTAAGAAGCTCTTGGTTGGAGATACGATTCAGTAGATGCACCTCTCTTTCCATTTGGGTCCAGAAGTATGTCATGCTGTCCCACTCCTCCTGCACAGAGCTTGAATTTGATGGATTTACTATTTTGTGTGGTGAACCCCACCAGTCCATCTTGGTGCTGAAATAGATCTCTTGTGGGGATGGGACATGCACTTTGCTGTCACTTGGAGAACAGGTCATTTCATGCTGCCTTCTGTGTATATAGTAATCTGACTCTAAATCTGTGAAGAGAGAAGTAGCCTGGCCATATGTAGAGCCATAGATTCCCGCAGAATGCATAGGGGACTTTTTAGTGGCTGCATAGCAAACTGGATTTGGAGGTGGCTCATCTAGATGAGCTTGCTGAAGAAGGTTTTTCACCCAGAACTTGTTTCCAAGCTCTGGGGCAAAGGTGGGTGGTTGGTTACTCGACTGTCTGGAGGAACTAGTCTTAAGGTCTTCTTCCAACACCTCCAGTATAAAGGCAAGCTCTTCCAAACTCTTTGTTTGCCAGTTTTTCTATAAGACAAATATACATCACATACCGTGTTGTGTGCCAGTACACCAATATTTTAAACAGCACAATAAGCACAACCAACTTAGAATTTATGAAGAATTTACTTACCAGGCTATTTCTTCGACAACTACTTATATTCACTCGTTTTTTATCCCCTAAAAAGAATTTTGACAATATAAATAAATGCTTAAGGTGGAAAGATGTATTAACTTAGTGTACACTGTAAATTAATTCTAACCTTTTAATCCTTTGTTTTCTTTCTTCTAGACAGAAAAGGGGAAAATACTGAGATAAATATCATTATTCAAGTATATACAGTGTTCTCCACTAATATTGGCACTTCTCGTAAATATGAGTAAAGAAGGCTGTGAAAATTTGTCTTTATTGTTCAGTAAATTAAAAAAAACATCTACTCTCATGGATATCAAACCTATATATTCATGAGGGTATATTTAACAAAGATTTTTTGATAAAACTGTGTTGTGTTTGCAATTATTTGATATCCATGAGAACAGAATATTTTTGTGAATTTTTTAACGAAAGATCAAAAGGTTAAACAATAAAGACAATTTTCACAGCCTTCTTTGCTCATATTTACCAAGGGTGCCAATATTAGTGGCGGGCACTGTATGGTATAAGTATCATATATAAGTAAAGAGAATTATTAATACCTGCATTTCTTTGGGGTCCATGCCTTTGGCTAGGCGAATATTTCTGAGCATGTCTTTTACTGGCATTCTCACTCTGACACCCAGGTATGTCCGATCAGTTTTTGTTTTATGAGCCTTTGTCCCTAAAAGAATATGTATTACTGTCTTATTAATATAACTCTTAATTGGTCAGTGGAAAACAGCAAGATATTTTGTGCAGTTATATAGTAGGCTTTTGTAACCATAAGCTGACTTATCAAATATGGACCATTTGTTCCCTTGTGTGTAGAAATGTGAACTAGGTGCTAACTTTCCATTCACATTTTCCATTCACATTCACATTTTAGCCACTCAATAATGACTGATATAATCATGACCATCAAAGCAAAAGTAAAGGTAGTAGTTTAGTCTAGACAGCCCTTACACCCTGAGGAAAACCTACAGGTTTACCCACCTTTTGGAGAAGACAGTACTTGCTCAGTATTTACTGTCGAGGTACGTACTTCCACATTTAGTGCTGTAAGTGCTGATGTTGGTGAATTTGTTCCATTCATATTCAATGCCAGAGCCCCGGGAAGTGGTGAATAGTTGTATGCACCATACTCTTTCTCTTTCCCCTCACAAGTTACTGGTATCCTTTCATATCCTGTGTTCTCCACTCGACTCCTTACCATTCTTAGGTTACCGCTAGAGTGTTAAGCAAAATTCTGGATTTCTTTTGAAGCAATGAAAATGTAAGAATCCTTCATTAAGTAGTTTTTTTTAAAGACTTAAAAAAAAATAAAACACGGATCAAAATACTGGAAAGGCATCTTTACGGCATTGTTACAGTGTGTGTGTGCGTGTGTGTGTGTGCATGTGTGTGTGTTACCACATATTTATGAGAGTTTGGTACCTGCCTGGAATTACTTCTGAAGGTGTGACTGAAACATAAAGCTGAAAGAATGTTGAATAGCCTGCAGGGGGGGAGGGGGGGGGGGTTAAATTCAAATAACAAAAAAAAACATTAAAAACAGAAAATCAAAATGAATAAACTAAAAGAGTTCCTATTACACATAACCTTAATGAATGTGATAAAATTAGATGTATTTCAAATTCAAAAAGCATTCAAATACACAAAAGTCTTCTGCTAATTGGCACGAGTGGCCTTTGACCATAGATGTTGGTGGGGCAGGACAAACATTTTAAATAGCAATGTCCAAATTCTGTGTACTTTCAAAATACATTTGGTAAATAAAACCAATACCAATCTTTTTTTGGAAAATTATGAATAATACAAAAAAAAAAACAACCAAGAAAAAACAATTAGGAAATAAGTAAATTTAAAACATGTAGGAGGAATTAAACAAAAATCAAGCAGTAGTATATTGCATATGTGTATAAGTAAGGACAACAAAATGCTAATTTTTTTTTAAAGCCACAGTACTGAACCTTTGCCTCCCTATCACCATCTCTGTTTGAAAAATAAAACTGCAAGTTACTTGCCGAGCGTTTTTTTTTTTTTTTTTTAACGTGGGATGTGCTTCGGCACTGCTCCTCTTCGCGGATGAATCTGATGGTTTGAGGTATTTGTATGGACTGTATATAAGCTCCAATACTTGACAATAGAGGTAGTGGTGGATACGGTTTTGTTGGAAGAGATTTGAGTTGCTCTCTCTCTCTCGCTCTCTCTCATAGCTAGCAGAAAATAAATGCAATTTAACACAATCACTGTAGCAACAAAAAACAACAACATAGGAAACTCGATCCCTAGCTGAATCAAGCGAACAAGTGCACTAATGTTAGTTAACTACCTATTGAACCACTGAAATTTCTTACCCGCTCAACAGAAAAAAAGCCATCTTTGCGTCAATGTTCAATCCCTTCAGATCTCAGAGTTGTCACCACCTCTCAAAAGCCATGCCAATATTTATTCTTGTTTTAGCATGGGCTCTGTTGCTTTCCCCTTTTTGATTGCAGGCTCTCTGCAGTTCAAGGCTTCTTGGTTTTGACAACAGCTGATTCCCCAGATGTCAACGATGATTGTGTTTAGAACTATCCAGATTGAAAGCCACCATGGTAGGTCCCAAGCCCGGATGCGAAAGGAGGAGTGTTGTGTGTCGGGCTAGCAACCCGTCCCCATACAACCGAGAACCGCTACAGAAACAGCAAGAAGAACTTCAATTCTTCCTGATCAATGCGATAGAAGCTCAAATCTGAGTCATGTGATGGCGCCTGAACAAACTGATGCCGGTGTCTGGTGCACAATATCGGAAACAAACTTCTCTACGAGAAACATCACAAAAATCTAAATGTGTACCAAAGTGGATGACTCGCCCAACTACTGTGGGCCTTTGAGAATTATCAGCTGGACATCCTGGGTGTCAGGGAATGTCAGCAAAGGCAAGACAGTCGTATATGTGGGAGCGGAATGAATGTAGGTCTGTTCTTGAGCAAAAAAGCAGCAAAAGTACTCATCGGCTGGAAATCCGTTAGCAGCAGGATAATTACAGCTTGCTTCACCTACAGACACACCAAAGCAACAGTCATGCAACAGTCGTGCAAGCATATGCACTGACAGAAATTGCTGATGATGCAGCAAAAGATGAATTCTACAAGCAGCTCCAAGATACCTTCGAGGACATTCGTGAGATGACAGTTAAAGTTCCCGGTTGGGGAATTCAATGCCCAACTGGGTGGAAATCGGCCAGGACTCGAATGTGTGATTGGAGCCCATGCATCTTCAGACCACCTCAGCGATAACGACGAGTGGCTGAAATCCTTCTGCAAACAGAATGGATTATGTGCTGGAAACATCTACTTCCAGCACTGGAGAACCCACAAGAAGACGTGCCGATCCCTGGCTGGACACCAAACTCAAGCTCCGAAACCAACAGCAGCCGACACCAAAGGACCTTACCATCGCCGATGCATTAAGCCTGGATCTGTGAAACCACTTCAGCCTGCTTGAACAGGTGGAAGATATAGAAGTTCTCTGGACTAGCATAAAAGAAACCATAAAATAGTGCACCCAAACCATCATCAGGAGGCGAAGAGGACATCAGAAGGAGAAATGGTTCCAAGACCGATCGTGGAAGCTGATCGGTGAGAGGAAGATTGCAAAGCTGAAACGGGATTAGGCCAAAGACACAAACGAGCTGGAAGAATAAAGTCACAGATACGCAAAATTGGATCGACTCATGAAGAAAAGCTGTCGGAGTGATCAGAAAGATTGGCTCCAATGAAAAGGGGATGAAGTACAAGTGGCAACCAACCGAATGATGCCAAAACCCTCTACCACATTGTCAATGAATGTGACACAACTCGAACAAGAACAGGAAACTTTTGATCACTCAAGAAGACCAGAACAAGAGGTGGATGGAATACTTCTGGGAAACCCGTAACCAACCAAAGCCAACCACCCTCTTCTACTTCGACGCGGACGTGGGCAAAGAGGAGCTTTAAGTGAACACTGGCGAGATTACCATCAAAGAAGTGACAGTCATGATCAAAAGCCTTGGCTTGGATGAAATACTTGCGGAAGTCTTGAAGTATGGTGGCAAGGCCTTGGCAGAAAAGCTGACCGCACTATTTAACAAATGCTGTGAAAATGGAGCAGTTCCCAAAGACTGGTGAAGAGGTGTGATAGTTAAGATCCCTAAATAAGGCAACATCTCTGAACTGGCAAGACATCACCCTTCTCTCAGTACCCAGAAAAGCATTTTGTGTGGTCCCACTGAGGCAGCTAAGAAGCGTGCTGGACCAATGCCTGAGGGAGGAACAAGCAGGGTTCTGTACCGGAAGATTGTGTAGTGAATAAAACTTCAGTCTTCACAATATCATTGAACAATGCATCAAATATCGGCAAACGTGGGCCATCCACATCACCGACTTTTGACAGCATTTGTCGAGAGTCCCTGTGGCAGATCCTGTGGCTTTACCACATGCCATCCATATTCATCAACATCTTCAGGGTCCTTTACCTCCGGTCAAGCTGCTGCATCAAGACTGAAAGCGACTATACAGACTTTTTCAAGATTGTCACTGGTGTCAGACAGGGCTGCATACTGTCCCCTCTCCTCTGCCTTGTCACCCTCGACTATGTCTTGCAGCGTGCAGGAGCACGCATTGGGGATGGCATTCATTGGTCCAATCAAGACTGCCTGGGTAACCTGAACTTTGCCAATGACATCATTGGACGACTTCCAACAGAGGTGCTGACGCCGAATCTTAAAGATCCGATATTTCGGCCACATCACGAATGAAGACGTGCTTTGAAGGAGTGGCGCATACAAACTCCACTACATCGTTGCATGTCGAAGACTTCGGCTGACCGGCCACATCCTTCGAATGGAGAACCACCGGATCCCAAAGATGGCACTGAGATGGATTCCCACTGGCACAAGATGTCAATGAGGACACCCACAGAACACATGGAGACGGGCGTTTATTCAAAATATAAAGGCGCTGAACACCACATGGGATGAAGCTGAGCAACTCGCGCATATACTACCTAGCATGGGAGGCTCTAAGTCTAAGTCTAACTATATCACTATATCACATTAAAAGCAGCCATCTAGTTGACAAGTTTAAATTCAAGGCAACTCTTGTAAAAACAAGCTACAAACACTCCATGATCCTCAGCACAGACACAGGTGATATAGTAACTGGATCTTCTTCTTTCTGTTTACAGACGTGATGTAACCATGTAAAGGTATAGTGACATCAAAGGCTACGCAAATGACGTCACACTGACGTTTCCTGCAAAATCGGACCTGGCAGCTCAAATTATAAGTCATTACTATAAGCTTACCATTGCTAATCGGAGTAAGGTAAGGAGACCATTTTAAACACTGATTTTTACGTACTTGCTGAATTATTGATTTTTAATAAATTTTTAACCAAAATGTTAAATACTGCAGCTTAACAATGCATGTAGATATTTTAAAGCATGTAGAATGTTAAGCATATACTTTAAGGCATTGCATGGCCAATCATATTAATAGAAGGGGTAGACATTTTTGCACTAATTATTTCCAGTTGTAATACTGCTTACCTTCCTCTTGAGGAAGTGGTCTCTACAGGATTGTCTCTACATGTTTTTGCTTGTTATTTGTTGAAAATATTGCCTTGTCTTATCTCTTGTGCTGCCAGCATTTATGAAGATTTAGACTAATATATAAATCTCACATTAAGCATGGTACAGGTGTGTGTTCTTGTCAGATTTCTTAAAAACAATTACACTTGACATAGAATGGAATAATACAATATGGTATTGTATTTTCAATCTTTCTTATTTTTTATCATCTTTTTAAGATTTCATGTCAGAGAAAATCAAGGAACATGAGATGGTTATAACATGTCTAATCCTGACATCTAGTGGTGTGCATGATTTACACGATTTACCATCAATCATTTTTGTCATATTAGAAAATGTTCCACTGAAAATGATTAATATAACATACTAGTAATAGCATGAAAAAAATTAAAATACATATACATATATACAAATACATATACATTTACTCCTGTAACTACATGATAATAAAGTTAGTTCACATCATGCACAGATGTTTATAATTTAATCATTTTCATACATGGTTTAGTAACATGGATTGGTCATTTCAGACAGCATGATTCAGGTAAATTGGAACAATCTTAAAATACCATAAGTGCAGGAGAAAAGTGAAGGGATATAATGATGCATGAAACCCCAAAACTGTGGTTAAATGATGCACTGGTTGATTTTTGATTATGTGCATTAAATGGTGTATTTATTAAACATCTTAAGAAGCAGAGAAATAAGGTGGACTGGGAAATATAAATAAATGTTCCTAATATGTAGCATGGAGAGATTTTTTTTTACTTGGTGTGCTGTGCTCATATAATTTTAGAGATTGATGTCATTGTTTATTTAATTTTATTTTCTTAAACACTGCAAGTAATAAATTATAAAATTATGTTACCTGTTAGTGGTGTTTTTGTGATCTTACTTAACCTGTTCATACTGAATTTTAGGAAAGATTGATTATGAATTTTCGCCTCTAAACACTATTATTGTTTTAATTGCTGCAAGAAATGAAAAATTGAGTGCTATTTAGGTAAACATCCTAATATTTAGTCTATTTTACTTAGTCTACTCTTTTCATACAGTATATGGTGATTATGAATTTGGAGAAGTCCTGTTATTTATTTATTTATTTATTTATTTATTTATTTATTTATTTATTTATTGATGCCATGAATAATTAGACTACAAATAAGTAACATTTTAAACATGCAATTGAGGATAGAAGCAAGCCTAAACCAAAGAAAATAAATACAGTATCTTTCCCAACTTATGTAACATTAATTTATTTTCAGTAAGTGTTTTATCCTGGTCAGGGTCAGGGTGAATCCAGAGGCTCATTATAACACTGGGAGCAAGGTGGGAGAATTCACCCTGACTGGGACCCCAGTTGTTTTGTGCAATATAATACTGTGCAACATTAAGCTGAGGTAGTTGTATTGAAATTGGTGACATACAGTCCAATCCGAAACTATTGGTATGGCAAGGCCAATTCAATTGTTTTTGCTGTAGACTGAAGACATTTGGGTTTTAGATCAAAAGATGTATATGAAAGAGAGTTTAGAATTTCAACTTTTATTTCCTGGTGTTAAATGACATAGAACATAGCACATTTTGTATCAGACCACCCAAGGTGAGCAAAAATACTGTTTGTAACTAAATACAAGTGACTGTCAGGTGTTGTTACCCAGGTGTGTCCTGTTTTATTGTTTAAACAATAAATAACTCTGAACATCTACTCTTGGCATTAGCCTTCCATTTCACCAGTTAGGACTGGATTTGTTGAGAGAGCTGTCAATGGGAGAAAAGCAAGCCATTTTGAAGCTGAAAAAAAGAGGGGAAATCAATCAGAGGCATTGCACAAACATTGAAGGAAAACCAACAAACAACAGTCTGTGACATCACCAACAACCTCCACAGGGCAGGGGTGAAGGTTTCACAACCCATTGTTTAAAGAAGACTTTGAGATCAGAAACATAGAGGCCATAACACAAGATGCAAACCATTCATCAGCAGTAAGAATCAGAAAGCCAGATTCGAATTCACAAAGAAATACAGAGATGAGCCACAAAAGTTCTGGAACCAAGTGTAACCTCTACCAAAGTGATGGAAAGACCAAAGTGTGGAAAAAGAAAGGATCTGCTCTTTATCCAAAACATACAAGCTCATCTGTGAAGCATGGTGGAGGTAGTGTCATGGCTTGGGCTTGCATGGCTGCTTCTGGAACAGGCTCACTAAGCTTTATTAATGATGTAACTCATGATAATAGCAGCATAATGAATTCAGAAGTTTACAGGTACATTTCATCTGCCAGTTTAAAGAGAAATGCATCCAAAGGAATCGGGAGGAACTTCATTATGCAGCTAGACAATGATCCAAAACACACTGCGAACTCAACAAAGGAAAAGTGGAAGGTTTTAGACTGGCCAAGTTAATCACCAGACAATTGAACATGTATTTCATCTCCTGAAGAGGAGACTGAAGGGAGAACCCCCCCCCCCAAAAAAATGATCGCAACAGAGAGAACAGACCATTGTTTGAATGGCTGAGTTCCTTTACTATCTTCCAGGCCTTGGTCCAGCACAGCTTGCTGAAGATAGACTGCTCCACACAGATGGTACGCTCAACTGATTGCACCACCCTCTGGAGAGCCTGCCATTCCTGCTTGGTGCTGTTTCAAAACCAGGCTGTGATGCTTCCCATCAGGATGCTCTCAATGATATAAAAGTTCCTTAGCCCCGTAGAGGGTAGTGTAAAGCCTCTTAAGCTGGTAAAGATGCTGATGGGCCTTCTTCACCAGGGGGTTAATATGACAAGACCATGACAGGTCATGTGTGATGTGAACATGCTGAAAAGTGAAGGTGCCGAAACCCGTCTCCTCTCTCCATGGGGTCCCATTGGTCTTAAGTGGGTGGTAGCACCACTCCTGCTTTGTGCTGAAGTCCACTATCGACTCTTTTGTCTTGCTGATGTTCAGGAGGAGGTTGTTCCCCTGGCACCAGTTCTCCAGGCTTTTAGTCTCCTCCAGGTAGGCCTTCTGGTGATTATCAGGGTATGTCTCAACCAGCTCCCTAGTTCAGTAGATAGGGCACTGATCAGGGAGCCATTTTAAAATCCTTCCAGTACACTGTAACATTCACTATCTAAAAAATTCCACAATGCAAAAGCCAGGGAGCATTGATGCTTACTATGTTCCCTTTCTGGAAATGACGTCCTGTTTTCTGAAGCCTCTTATCTGGAAAAAGATGGGGAATGAACTCTCAGCCAACTTCTGGCTACAAATGTAAGTAGCGGAAATTCAGTTATCAGTGTCCCAATGTGTAGTGAGCCAGGGTCCTTACCAGTGCCCAAACTCATGTACACAATATACTGATTCACTCTCAGAAAGCAGGCCCACCACAACAATGTTGTCACCAAAATTGGCAATGGTGGTTGAGTTGGAAGTGGCCAGACAGTCATAAGTGTGCAATGAGTACAGCACAGAGCTCAGAACACAATCCTTGGATGCTCCATTGCTGAGAGTGAGGGAGGGTGAGACCTGTCTGCCCACCTATAGTGCTTGTCCTCTGTCTGAAAGGAAGTTGGAGATCCACTGACATAGGGACAGGCTATGTCCTAGGTCCTCCAATTTGGTGGTGAATTAGGGAATTATAGTTTTGAATGCTGAACTGCAGTCAATAAACATAATTTTAACATAATTTCCCTACCTGGTGTCCAGATGGCTCAGGGCTGTGTGAAGGAGGTGTGTGGTGGCATCCTCTGTAGAGAAATTGGGATGGAATGCGAATTGTAATGGGTCCAGGCTGGCAGGTACTGAAGCGGTGATGAAGTCTCTGACCAATCTTTCAGAACAACTCACCTGCTCACATTCACACCCAGAATGACACTCCAAACAGCGTGTTAAAAACTCTTAAGTTCTTGTCTGATACCAGTCACAGAACCAGAATTTGGACCCTGCACTGGCTGATTCCTCTCATCCAAGGTCGGGAAGAAGTCACACAGACACCATAGTTTATTGAAAGCTTCTTAGTTTAATGATACAGAAAGCATAGTATATATACACACAAAAACAATGATAAAGAATGATAAATATCAATTGGAACAAGCCACAGATATAATCAGAACATCTATTACGTAGGTTTGATTGATATAAGAACTAAAGACATCTAGTCTACCAGATAATAATAATAATAATAATAATAATAATAGGAAGAAGAACCGACAGAGAGAGAGAGAGAGAGAGAGAGAGAGAGGACAAGACGAAAGGTGGGGTGATTAGGAATGCTCAGAACAACATATACCAAGAACACAAAACGCTTTAGTTCCGGTACATCATGACACAAACTAGAGACCTTCAGAATTGAGACACAGAGACAATTCTATGAAACTTATCAAAACCCATTGCCTATTGAGCATTCATTGAATTTTCCACAGGGTCCCAGAATGTATGACTGCTAAGTGCTGTGTGCTTCAAAGTAGATTTTCATGGGGGCTTGTGCTGTCAGCCAAAAAGAGTTTGAGATGAACAAAGAGCATGATATTACAGTAAGATATTTGATCATTTGATTCATTACAAATATTGAATTCCACCAAGAGTGATGAATAATATAGATACTTTGGTAAATATTTAATTGCAAAATTTTAATGACATTTTTGGGGAAGCCAGGCTTCCCATGTAGTCTTAAAGCAATTGCCTGTGATCCTAGTAATATTATCTACATAGGCTTTAAATGAAAGACTGGAGTCAGTGGTCTCCAAAGTCTTTCTCTATGATCTAACTGAAAGGCCATTCAGAGTTACTACATAATCAGAAAGCTTCCTTTTAACCGCTTGTGGTCCTAGTCGAAGTACTTCTGTCTTGTCAGAATTAAGTAAATGGTAAATAGTAAATGTTCAGTTTTCAGTTACTTAATATCCAGTGTCTAATGTCCTTTACACATTCCTCAGCTTTATTAAGCTGGTGTTTGTCATATGGCTTTGAGGTGAGTGTGCTGTGCATAGCTGTGTGTCATCAGCATGGCAGTGGAAGCTACAGTAATACCATGTTTATGAATAATTGCACTCAGAGGTAGCATATATAGAGAAAAGAGCAGTGGGCCTAGAACAAAGCCTAGAACAAATCTGACATGATTTATCTTGGTGTAATTATTTTTATGTTTTTTACATCACAAAAACCTGCACAGGGATGTATATGTAGTATATACATTGGTGCTGGAAAGTTCAGAATTTTCTATATTTCTGAATGAATAGGAAAAGGCCGTCCTCCTCACCTGTGCGCATACACCGCATGGATCTCTGCAAAGGATTCGTGAAGGAAAACGTGCAACGTCCTCTGTTCTTTTCCCTGTCGAGCACTGTTGGGTGTGTATGCGCTGGCCCACGTATGGTAACTATTACCAGTAATTCATCTAATAATAAAGTGAAATAAATCTGAAATTGGACACCTAGATGCGGGTTTGTTTGTCTTTAATTATCCTTTAATTGTCCTTTTCCTCCTCCTCTTGTGTTCCATTGAGCTTCTGGCTGCCACATAGGTTCATTTTTCAGATTCATTTTCAGGATTTAAAGCTCGCGCTATTCGAGTGTGAAGGGGTGGCACAGGCATATAAACGAGTCCTCAAACGTGATAGCACCACGCAAAGGGGTACCCTGCTGAGATGTTTCTGCACATTATTTTAAGATGAAAATTTTGGTTTATTTAAATAATCCGCCCCTGGGGGCCCTCTCAGTATACAGGGCTCCAGGCAATTACCTGCCTTGACTACCCTGTAGGCACTCATGGAATTTCAGAGACGTGTCCTAAAACCAACAGAGTTTTCCTCAGACCAGGGAGCATGTTATAGTATTTTAAGTGCCTTTAACTCAGGAGTGACTTCCATCTAGCCACTCTACCACAAAATATCTCACTGATCATTCAGGCAGATTCTCCCATTTCTGCAGAGAACGTCTGTGCTCTGTTAGAGTGGTCATTGGGTCCTTGGTCACCTTCTTAACCACGGCCCTTCTAGCCCAGTTACTGAGTTTGGATGGACAGCTAGCTCTAGGAAGTGTCCTGGTGCTTCCAAAATTTCATTTCACAATGATCGAGTCCACTATGGGAATATAGAACATTTTAAACACTTGACTAAACACAAAACTATGTCTTAACACTATTTGATCTCAAAGGTCAATGGAGAGTTCTTTGGAGTTGATAGCTTGTTTTTTTTTTTTTTTCCTGACATTCACTATGAATTGTATTATCTTATACACACAGGTGTGTGCCTTTCTAAATCATGTCCAATCAATTGAATTTGCCACAGGTGGACTCCAATCAAGCTGAAGATTCAATGGTTGAAGAGGGCTGTAATCTGTTAACAACAAATCTGGTTGTTGCTCTGTGACATTTTGCTCTCTCCTCAACTGACATCTTCGACTTTTTCTCTATAATGAAAGTTGTGGTTTTCCCTTAAATGACCACATAAATTTGAGAAGCACTGGACCTAACACTGTCAGAATTTCCACCTACAGCATTAAATCAAAACATCTTAGTTAATAAGCCTCATTGATGTAAGAGAATAAATATACATGCTGTTTAATACAATGACTGACAGCTGAATGCTAGCCAACTAGATCGCCAATAAATGATAGTTTATGTGATGCATGCACTGACAAATAGTAGGTAACTTTCTCTTGCAAAAGTCAGAAAACTACTCTGTAATTTTTTTACTTGTTTGCTGATCTTTCCTCATAGAAAAAAATATTTGTTTCTGTGTTTTACTCTGGTTTGTTCACCCAAATTTGCCAGGGGTGACACAGCAGTGCTGCTGTACATGCATACATGTAGGACAAAACTGCAATTTTCTTGATGTTTCATCATGTTTCATGTATTACCTGATTCACAACTAACTAGATAAAGACATTTACTGCACTTGAATAGTACACGCCCTCGGAAAGCAACTACAACACAGGAAAACCTGAACTCCTGGCAGTAAAATTAGTATTAGAAGAATACCTAAAGAACACCTAAACTCATGCCAAGCACAATGTTCTTCACAAGGTTTCACTTTAGTATCTCTGTTAGGTCTAATGTCTCTAGCCTTCCCCCAGGTGTGTCGGTCAGAACAGGAGGGGATCAGAGCAACCAGATTCCATTCAAAGGGGTTTATTTAACATTTAATGATGGCACACTGTAGAGGCAGAATCTGAATTAGTTACAGATGAGTAAATATAGGTTACAAGCTGGCTTGTTTGTGAGGAGGTACATGCATATGTCAGTGTGGTGAGTATGGTTCTACAATAGAAACAGAAATAAAGAAATAATCAACATAACATGTCTTGACTGTTGTACATACAATAAACCACATTAATTTATACAATGCTAAGGTAATCGCAATATAGATAACATAGGAGTATCAACTCTCAGTGAAACAATAAGCAATACAATATGGTGCTGTCATCTTCTATATAAATATAGTAAGCACAGCGAAACCGAATGTATCCATATACCAGCAATGGATATCACAGTGCACAAGCACACACTACACTCGTACTAACTTGACATAGAGTAATTCTCAGCATAGTAGCATAGTGACATGAACATATATGGAAGAAGGATGGAGATACAAACTGTGATTTCATCACCATAAACCTCCAATATTAATGAACAAAGCCATGAGGTGAATGCACTGAACTCACTAGCTTAGCATTTAATGATATTAGTCTCAATTTGCCCAACAACAGAGGATAACATCACATTAACTCTTAGAACAAAGTCTATGACTGACAATGACTATCTACTGAGAAAACAACCACTCACAATCATTCATAGATGCACACTTTAACACACAGTTTGGGATTATTTCTCCAATTCACATGGCATCTCTTTTGCCTCATTCCGCTTTTCCGTGTTATGGTGGGGATTAACAAGTGTGCTAAGCACCACCTTTCCAGCAATCTCATTTCGACCTGGTTCCAAGAATGGCAAAGCTCTCTCTCATATTCACCCAACAACCCCTAGGCAACACCAGGAGGATGGGTTCCATAGTCCCCAAATAATGCTTCATCAGCCGCCTCTTCTGGGATCTAGACAGTGAAATTGCCCATGCCAACTGCCAACCAGCACCAGAATCATGTCACACTAGAAAAACCCATGTTGTTCCCAGATTATGGGAGCGACTAATCACATGGCCTCATTCTTCACCAGCTGCAGGACACCCAGGAGTGTATAAAACCCTTGCGTTGCTGCAGAACAAGTACTGGTGGCCTCAGATGCTTACAGACATCCACCTACTCATATCCTACTGTACTGTGTAAGTGGCCCTCACACTTCCTACTGCTAAGCTCATGCCTCTACCTATTCCGCACGCCCTTGGTCTCACCTGGTCCTGGTATCTCCCAGTATCGCAAGGAAAGAACTTAATAATGGTCATAACTGATTGATTTTCCAAGTGTCTTCACCTGATACCACTGTCCAAGCTGCTCACAGCTTTCAAAATGTCAGAACTCATGTTCAGACACATACTGCCTGTTCATATTGCCTGTTTTTGACAATTGCCCAGTGATTTGGTTTTGTTTGCTATTGCCAGTTGTTTTAAATAAAAACACTCTCTGCAATTGTCACTGTCTTTGCTGCCTGGCAGGTAGCCAGCACTACATACAGTAGACTGCATGGCCAATTTTCCCAGATCTGTTGCACTAGTTCTATGACAAAATTAAGAAATTTGATTCAGGGAGTTCAGCTTAAGGCTGAGCATTGAGATGTGGGCAAGAAGATATGTTTATATGTATACCATAGAGCTCTAATATCCTTTGAGATAGACTAGAAATTGTTGTTGGAGTTAATAGGATATCCTCTCCAGGAACCGTCACCTTATCGTGGTGGAGAGGTTAGTGTGTCCCTATGAACCTGAGGGCTGTGTTGTCTGGAGCCTTGTGCTCCTGGTAGGGTCTCTCAAGGCAAAGTGGTCTCAGGGGAGGGGCCAGACTAAGAATGGTTCCAAAACCCCTCATGGAAAAGATAAAGAGAGGAGGAGTTACCCTGCCCGGAGGAAGCCCGAGGCCCCCATCTGGAGCCAGGCCCATAGGGAGGGCCCAACTGCGAGCGCCTGGTGGCTGGGTTTGCCACGGAGCCCAGCCAGGCAAAGCCCAAAAAAGCAACGTGGCAACCCCCTCTCCATCCTATGGGCCCACCACTCATGGGGTGAACCGTGGGGGTCGGGTGCGCTGCTACATGGGTGGCAGTGAAGGTCAGGGGCCTCGACGGACCACACTCGGGCGGCAGAGGCTGGCTCTGGGGACGTGGAACGTCACCTCTCTGTGGGGGAAGGAACTGGAACTTGTGCAGGAGGTGGAGCGCTACCGGCTAGATCTGGTGGGGCTTACATCTATGCACAGTCTTGGCTCTGGAACCGTACTCCTGGATAGGGGATGGACTTTATTCTACTCTGGAGTTGACCAGGGTGCGAGGCGCCGGGGAGGTGTGGGGATATTCACAAGTCCCCGGCTGAACGCTGTTACGTTGGAGTTTACACCGGTGGACAAGAGGGTCGCCTCCTTATGCCTACGGGTTGTGGGGGAGAAACTCTGACCGTTGTATGTGCATATGCACCAAACACCAGTTCAGAGTACTCTGCCTTCTTGGAGACCCTGAACAGAGTCCTGTATGGGGCACCAGTAGGGGACTCCATAGTTCTGCTGGGGGACTTCAACGCGCACGTGGGCAATGATGGAGATAACTGGAGAGGTGTGATTGGGAGGAATGGCCTCCCTGATCTAAACCCGAGCAGGCATTTGTTATTGGACTTCTGTATTAGTCATGGACTGTCTATAACAAATACCATGTTCGAACATAAGGAGGCTCATAAGTGTACGTGGTACCAGAGCACCCTAGGCCGAAGTAATCGTATCATTTGATCTGAGGCCACATGTTCTGGACACTCGGGTGAAGAGAGGGGCGGAGCTGTCAACTGATCACCATCTGGTGGTGAGTTGGATCAAGGGGTGGGGGAAGACTCTGGACAGAACTGGAAAGCCCAAACGGGTAGTGCGGGTGAACTGGGAACGTCTGGAGGAGGCCCCTGTCTGTGAGATCTTCAACTCACACCTCTGGCGGAATTTTTCTGGCATCCCTGTGGAGGTTGGGGGCATTGAACCCGAGTGGGCAATGTTCAAAGCCTCCATTGCTGAAGCTGCGGCGGAGAGCTGTGGTCTCAAGGTCTTAGGTGCCTCAAGGGGCGGTAACCCTCAAACACCATGGTGGACACCGGTGGTCAGGGAAGCCGTCCGACTGAAGAAGGAGGCCTTCCGGGATGTGTTATCCCGGGGGACTCCAGAGGCAGTTGCAAGGTACCGACAGGCCAGAAGGGCTGCAGCTTCTGCCGTGAAAGAAGCAAAGCAGTGGGTGTGGGAGAAGTTCGGAGAGGACATGGAGAAGGACTTTCGATCGGCACCAAGGTGTTTCTGGAAAACCATCCGCCACCTCAGGAAGGGGAAACGGGGAACCATCCAAGCTGTGTACAGTAAGGATGGGACGTTGTTGACCTCAACTGAGGAAGTAATTGCACGGTGGAAGGAACACTTTGAGGAACTCCTGAATCCGACTAACACACCCTCTATGGTAGAGGCAGAGGTGGAGGCTGATGGGGGATCATTGTCAATTTCCGTGGTGGAGGTTACTGAGGTAGTCAATCAACTACACAGTGGCAAAGCCCCGGGGATTGATGAGATCCATCCAGAAATGCTGAAAGCTCTGGGTGTGGAGGGGATGTCTTGGATGACACGCCTCTTTAACATGGCGTGGAAGTCAGGGACAGTGCCCAAGGAGTGGCAGACCGGGGTGGTGGTTCCCCTGTTTAAAAAGGGGGACCAGAGAGTGTGCGCCAATTATAGGGGTATCACACTTCTCAGCCTCCCTGGTAAAGTCTACTCCAAGGTGCTGAAACAGAGGGTTCGGCCAATAGTCGAACCTCGGATTGAGGAGGAACAATGCGGATTCCATCCTGGTCGTGGAACAACGGACCAGTTCTTTACTCTCGCAAGGACCTTGGAGGGGGCCTGGGAGTATGCCCATCCGGTCTACATGTGTTTTGTGGATATGGAGAAGGCATATGACCCCAGGGGTCTACTGTGGGAGGTGCTGAGGGAGTATGGGGTGAAGGTTTCTCTTTTTAGGTCTATCCAGTCACTGTACGCCCAAAGCGAGAGTTGTGTCCGGATGCTCGGCAAAAAGTTGGACTTGTTCCAGGTGGGGGTTGGTCTCTGCCAGGGCTGCGCTTTGTCACCAATCCTGTTTGTGATATTTATGGACAGGATATCGAGGCATAGTCGGGGTGGGGAGGGGTTGCGGTTTGGTGACCTGAGGATCTCATCGCTGCTTTTTGCAGATGATGTGGTCCTGATGGCATCATCGGTCCGTGACCTCCAGCACTTACTGGATCGGTTTGCAGCCAAGTGCGAAACGGCTGGGATGAGGATTAGCACCTCTAAATCTGAGGCCATGGCTCTCAGCAGGAAACCGATGGAGTGCCTTCTCCAGGTAGGGAATGAGAACATAACCCAAGTGAAGGAGTTCAAGTACCTTGGGGTCTTGTTCACGAGTGAGGGGACATTGGAGAGGGAGATTGGCCGGAGAATCGGAGCAGCGGGAGCGGTATTGCAATCGTTTTACCGCACCGTTGTGACGAAAAGAGAGCTGAGCCAGAAGGCAAAACTCTCGATCTACCGGGCAATTTTCGTTCCTACACTCACCTATGGTCATGAAGCTTGGGTAGTGACCGAAAGAACTAGATCGTGGGTACAAGCGGCCGAAATGGGTTTTCTCAGGAGGGTGGCTGGCCTCTCCCTTAGAGATAGGGTGAGAAGCTCGGCTATCCGAGAGGAAGTCAGAGTAGAGCCGCTGCTCCTTTGCGTTGAAAGGAGCCAGTTGAGGTGGTTCGGGCACCTGGTAAGGATGCCCCCTGGGCGCCCCCTAGGGAGGTGTTCCAGGCACGTCCAGCCAGGAGGAGACCTCGGGGAAGACCCAGGACTAGGTGGAGAGACTATATTTCCACATTGGCCTGGGAACGCCTCGGGATCCCTCAGTCAGAGCTGGTTAATGTGGCTTGGGAAAGGGAAGTTTGGGGTCCCTTGCTGGAGCTGCTACCCCCGCGACCCGATTACGGATAAGTGGTTGAGGATGGATGGATGGATGGATGGTTAATAGGATATAGTGACCAAAAAATTCAAGTGAAAATCAAGTAGAAATGTTTACAAAAAAAGATCAAAGATCAGCTGTTTCTGTAGGATTTTCTTGACATCTTGGTTTTATCCGATCACTGAAGTCATGGTCCACAACAAGCTTATAAAGCATACCGAAGCTTGGTACAAATGAATTTCCAAAATATTAGATGTTCCATGGAACACCATGAAGGCCATTATCAGCAAACAGAGAAAATGGTACACCACAGTGACATTACCAAAAACAGGATGTCCCTCTGAAATTGCCAAAAGGACATGATGAAACTTTATCACAAAAACTACTAAGAGACCTACAGCAACATTAAAGGACCTGCAGGAATATCCAGCAAGTACTGGTCATTCACTATATGTAACAACAATATCTCATATTCTTTATATACTGTATGGGGTAATGTGGCTAGATGGAAGCCATTTCTTATTAAAGAAAAAATAAAACACCCAAGCCCACCTAAATCACCCAAACCATGGCAGAATGTAGTATGATCTGATCTACAGATCTGATCTATCTCTCTACAAAAATAAAATTAATTAAATAAATAAAGTATTTAGATGTCCTAAAAATCATTTTTAACAAGTCTAAAAACTGCATAATTTATATGTATTTTCACCCTGTCTGTTAGCAATATAAATTAGGACTAGTATTTCATTTGCGAGAGCTCATACAAATGATGTCAAACAAGGTACACATGTGTTCATTTTAAATTCACCTGTGTCCAAGTGTATGCGTGCACAATAAATATTTCTGACTTTGGGAGGTCTCGCAGCTAAAATGAAAGCTCATATCAGTCCTGCTTGTCATGAAGATCAAGGAGGCTTGAGATGAAGTTGCTAGAAGGAAAAAAGGTGGACAAGGTTATTAAAAGATTAGCAAAGCTGTGAGCTTTCTTAGGTTTAGAGTGAAGTTCAGTAAAACCAAATAGAAAGATATAGCACAGCCCAGATACTACCAAGATTAGGCCAAAACAAGTGGTCAGGCAAGAGGAGCAATTGTCAGAGAAGTGTCTAAGATCTTAGCTATAACACTGAAGGGATTACAGAGCTCAATGGCTGAAATAGGAGAACCTGTGCAGACCTCAACAGTATCAGCTCAACTCAAGATATGACGTCTATTGGGCAGTGTGACCAGAAGGAAGCCGATTCTAAGAAAGGCAATTTAGAATATCAGGGAGCTTTTGGAGAAAGATTTTGTGGTCTGGTGACACTAAAGTTGGGCCATTTGTTGCATCACTAGTAGTTTCATCTAGTAATGGGGGGCAGTGGTGGCTTGGCATTTAACGCTCTGCATTACTGATCGAAAGGGTCGGGTTCAAGCCCCAGTACTGCCAGGCTCTGGGTTATTGATCAGAAGGTCGGGGTTCTAGCCCCAGCACTGTCAAGCTGCCACTGTTGGGCCCTTGAGCAAGGCCCTTAACACTCTCTGTAAAGCCACTGGTTCTCTTCAGTGTATCTGTATGATGCTTACTTTATTTTCCCATTGCCGTGGAAAACAGATGCTTCTTAAAGTTTGTCTTCAAAAAGCAGGCATTCCAATTCTTAACCTTTAGCCTCTCCCATTCATCACATACTTGTATACAGCTGACAGTATGCAGGCTGCTTTGACTCCAGTAATGGCCACCGGCCATTATTGGATACTAATATATTTGGACACTAACATATTTGAATGTCTGTGGAATGACTTTAAGAGGGTTATGCACAAGAGTTCTCTACAGAAATCAAATTAAATAAAGTATTTAGATGCCCTAAAGAAATATTATTTAAAGTCTAAAAACCGTATAATTTATATATATTTATAAGCCCCCGTCTGGGTGCTTTTGGAGAAAGATTTTGTGGTCTGGTGAGACTAAAATTGAGCCACTTGGTCTAAAGTCAAAGCATAATGTTTGGTGCCAACCAAATACAGGCCAAAACCCAGGTAACACTATTCTTGTGAATAATTGGAGGTACTATCATGCTCTAGGTTTGCTCTTCAGCAGGAGACACTGGAAAGCTTATTGATATCAAAGGCAACATGGATGGAGACAAACAAGAAAATTGTTGAAGAGAACCTGTTCCAGTCAGTCAGACATCTACAAAAATTTACGTTCCATCAGAATGGCTTGAAAAAACTAAGGTTTGTGATTTATAATGGCCAAAGCCCAGACTTGCATCCAATTGAATATATATGGCATGACCTGAATATTTGTGATATTTATATTTATATATGTGATATTTATAATGATTATAAGAACAGTTTTTAGATTTGATATGTCCCAATGCAAAGACTTTGACAGTTTTCATGGGGGAGTCAGGCAGGTTTCAGCTTACCCACACTCTAGCTCTAGCTAATATGGTGATTTATGAGTAGGTTGGTATATTTGACCATATGCTTGCTGTTGATGCTCTTGTTGCATCACTAGTGGTCTCTTCAGATAATCACTATGCCCAGATACATGCTGAACAGGTCAGGAGACATTTTATGTGCGTTTAAGTTCCCCTCATCTAAACTGTGTGGAGGGCCCTATGGTATGAATGACAGATATGGTTCAAACTGTACAGCCACTGGATCTCTTCTATGGATCTGTGTGATGTTTACATTATTTTCCCATTGCCCTGGAAAACAGATGCTTCTTAAGTTTGGTCTTCAAAAAGCAGGCATTCCAATTCTTAACCTTTAGCCTCTCCCAAAATCTCATGTTTAGGGAAAATTAATTTAATTTAGAATGTCAAATAATATTTCTTCCAAAATAATAGTACATTATGCAGCATTTACATGAATTTACACCCCTCAAACATGAAAACAAGGAATCATGTTTAACACATGGGCATGTTAATGTGCTTTTGTAGCGCTTGTGTCCTCCAATGCAACACTTACACAACTGGACCAGTTCTAGGATTGAAAGCAGTAGGGGGAAAAGATATAAAACTTATGCTGGAGACCAGATGTTGAATACAAAGCAACACTTTACTGTAACACAGCAAACAAAACAAAAAACAAACAAACAGTAGTTTGGATCAGTGGGGGGGGAAAAGGAAAAAAGAAAAACACATGAAATAAAAGACAAATTTTTCACATTAAAAAACACACTTTTCTCTTTTTGTGTTCTAGATTAGAGTTTAGAGATCGGCCAATAATCGTTATCAGTCGATAAAGGCAATTTTTCACACTTTAAAAACATCCGATGATCAGGGCCGATTATATCTTGTCAATCAAAAGAGGGCGGGAAAACACATCGATTTTGTGCTGTGTGTAAAGATGATGTCTCTTGTGTGGAATGACGACAAAACTGCAGTTTGTAATCTCTGCACTGCTAATATTTTACACCGCACGCTGCAGCAGAGTAGAAACAGTGTGTATTTTTTTTCAGCATGCATGTTAATGAATGAGTGGTTTTACACTGGACACTGCAGCAGTGAAGCGGGAGTTTCGGCATCAAGTATAATTTTTTTTTTTTTTTTGCCGCGCTGCTTGTGCTGAATTAAAGCACCAAAACATTGTTGAAAGATTTAAATGAAGATGAGTGGACAAAAAAAGTATATATGGCACAGAAAAATATATGTGTAGAGTAGTATATTTCATATCCAGTTAATGTTAATATATAAAAAGGTTGATATTATATATTTCCAGTTTGATGTTCAGTGATGAAGTAGAAATGCTTTTGTTTGTGGTGAGTGAATGTGAGACTAACAGGAGGTTTTTTTAATTCAGTCAATTAATTCTGTTAATAAGAATATGAACATTCAATAAGTTCAGAAATCTTAAATTAATCTTCAGAATTTAGTTCATGTGTTAATGTTAATTAGAGTAATGTGTTTTCTGTTTATGAGACCAGTTACTGTGAAACATCTTGTTGAAATGTAGAGAATAAAGTTTTTATTTACATTTCTTTCAGAATTGGGGAATTAATTACTCATTTAAAAGAAGGCATAAAAGGCAGAACCACCAAGCTATCGGTATCGGTATCAGCCGATATTACTCTGAATAATTGATTATTGTATCGGCTTAGAAATTTAGTATCGGTGCATCTCTATTACAGATCATGTAATTTACTAAATCCACCCGGGCTGGATGATTTGTTTAGACTAGTTAGTAGTAGTTAAGATCAAGCTAATATGTTACACCTATTTCAGTTTCACTTTTGTATGTGTTAACCTTTCTTTTCTTTCACAAGCAAAAGAACAATTGCATTGTACTCAAGGCAAGGCGAAGTAAACACAATCACATACCACAACACAGAATAATTTAAAACAATAAACAATAAAAAGTGTTCGATACTGCAGTTCTGTTCATGGTGTGTGACACAGTTCAGTTCATTCAATATGTGTAAAATAGTTCAGTTCAGTATGTGTAATATAGTTCAGTTTTGTTCATCATCAGATGAACTTAGTGTTTATCACAGACGGCTTTAATGGTGTTCTCGTTTAGAGACACATGCTCAGATTCCAAATGCCTCTTTGTGAACTGCTGTATTCTCTCCACCTCTTTCTGTAATAATGTGTCCTCAGGTAATCTGCTGTGTGGTCGCTGGACAATCCATCTGCATCCTGGTTTTATTTTCTAGCTCTGTACTGTAGCTGGAAGTCAAATGTTGACAGAGTAGCCAACCATCTGTAGCTTGTGGCATCAACCGTAGCAGAGGTGAGGATATATGTTAATGGTTACTGTCAGTGACAACAAGAAATGGGCTCCCATACAGTTAAAACTGGAACTTTTCTGTCACAGCCCATTTAAGAGCAAGGAACTCTAATTTGTGGGCAGGGTACCTGCTTTCACACTTTGACAGTCCATGACTTGTGTAAGCGGTGACCCGTTTCTGGCTTTGTTGTTCCTCGTACAGACCAGCACCAAGTCCTGAGGTGCTGGCATCTGTGTGTAGTATGTAAGACAACATGGGATCAGCAAATCCGAGGAGGGGGCAGCCGTTAGCTTCCCAATCAGGGTGTCGAAAGCTGTCTTGCAACCAGGAGTCCATAGGTCACCAAAGAGGTCTTTTGGATTGTGGTGGGTATCCAGCAGTGAGCACATTAAGTGGCTTAATGATCTTTGAGTAATCTTTGATGAATCAGTAGAAGTAGCCACAGAATATCAGAAAGAATCTCAACTTTCTCAAAGTGTTCATTTTGGCCAGGTTTTTAATGCCCTTATTTACTCTGGATCTGTTTTGATCCCTTTTTCAGATACAATGTGGCCTAAGTACCTTACAGATATTTGGAAGAACTTGCATTTTTCCAGTGAGCGCTTCAGGCCATACTCTTTTAGTCAGTTGAGCACTCACACTAGCCTCTCCTCATGCTCTTCCAGCATCAGGGAGAAAATGATATGATCATCCAGAAAAACTAGGGCTTACTTTAAGTTCAGCTCTCCTATACAGTTCTTAACAAAAGGGCATTTGTTATCCCTTGAGGCATCCTGTTGAACTCAAAGAATCCTAGTGGGCAGATGAAAGCAGTTTTGTGCTTATCTGCTTCATCCATTTCTATTTGGTAGAAACTGGATTTGAGATCCAGTATGGAGACCCATTTGGATCCAGTAAGTGCTGAGAAGGATTCTTCCATATTAGGTAAGGCATAGGAGTCTTTTATTGTTTGCAGGTTCAGTTTTCTATCATCTATGCAGAATCTAATCACTATTCTTTTTTCCTGACAACTACAATTGGTGAGGAGAAAGGGGATTCAGATTCGTGGATAACTTCTGCATCAAGAAGTTGCTGGAGATGGTTACCCAAAGCTTCCATGTGTTGAGTGTGTATAGGCAGCGCTTTATGTTTAAACCGGTCTCATCACTGAAGTTTATACAATGTTTTATTTTATCACTGCGGCCAAAGTAAAGCTCATGTTGTGCAAATATATCTGGCATAGAGTTAAATTTTTCCTTATCCTCTCTTTCCACACACTAGGTACAGGAGAGTTTCCAAAGTCAAAACTGAGTTTTGGTTTGTGGTCTGGCTTTGTTTGGTAGTCTGAGTTGGAAGATTTGATGGACTGAACACACTTGATAGCATGTATCTCTGTTATCATCGCCTTTGGAGAGAGGGTAATATCATGGTCTGATTAATTTCTCAGAATGACTAGTATGCAGCATGGTAGCTTAGGTGGTAGACTTGCTATGCTATCTATTACAAGCATACCACCTGGCAAGGGAGCTGATTTTGGTGACGCTACCATCTTCCTGATTTGGTGTCCTGTAATTCACTGTTCCTTTGAATACTTGGGTCTGACCAGCTGTGATGGTGACTCTACAGGCTGAACTTGGTTGGCTGTGTCAGCAGACTCAGGTGAAAGCAGAGCTTGGTTGACCATGTCAGCAGACTCAAGTGTAAGCAGTACTTGGTTGGGTGTGTCGTCGCCCTTGGACAGAAAGATGGCTTGAGAGGCCATCTCGTCGCCCTCCAACAGGAACATGGCTTGAGAGGCCATATCATTGACCTCGGACAGGAACATGGCTTGAGAGGCAGTTTTGCCGACCTCGGACAGGAACATGTCTTGAGAGGCCGTCTCATCGACCTTGGACAGGAACATGTCTTGGGAGGCTGGGTCCTCTACCTCAGACAGGAACATGGCTTGGGAGAGCGTCTCTTCTACCTCAGACAGGAACATGGCTTGGGAGGCTGGGTCCTCTACCTCAGACAGGAACATGGCTTGGGAGGCCGTCTCTTCTACCTCAGACAGGAACATGGCTTGGGAGGCTGTCTCTTTGTCCTCAGGCAGGAACATGGCTTGGGAGGCCATCTCGTGGGCCATCGACTGGAGCTTGACATGTGAGGTTGCCTCGTTGACCTCCGACAGGAGTTCTGTAGATGAGACCACCTTGGGGGTCTCGTGCTGGAGCTCTGAGGAGGAGGTCACCATGTTGACCTCTGACTGGGGCTCTGGAGCTGAGGTCACTTCGTTAACCACATGCTTTAATTTCAGATATGAGACCCACTCGTGGGTCTCATGCTGGAACTCTGAGGAGGAGGTCACTTTGTTGACCTCTGGCAGGAACTCTGCAGGTGAGACGGCCTCGTGGATCTCAGACTGGAGCTTGGGGATGAGGTTGCTTCGTTGACCTCTGGCAGAAACTCTGCAGGTGAGACTGCTTCTTGCATTTCAGGCTGGAGCTCTGGTGCTGAGGTTGCCACGTTGGCTAGAGTTTGGCAGGTGAGACCACCTCGTGGGTCTCAGGTTGGAGGCCTGGGGATGAGTTCACAACATTGACATCCAGTTGGAGCTCTGCAGTGGAGACCAACTCATGGATCTGAGGCTGGAGTTCTGGAGCTGAGGTCACCACGTTGACCTCCAGTTGGAGTTCTGCAGTTGAGACCGCCTCGTGGGTCTCAGGTTGGAGCTCTGGAGTCGAGGTCGCCACGTTGACCTCCAGTTGGAGTTCTGCAGTTGAGACCGCCTCGTGGGTTTCAGGTTGGAGCTCTGGAGTCGAGGTCGCCACGTTGACATACGGTTGGAGCTCTGCAGTGGAGACCACCTCATGGATCTCAGGCTGGAGCTCTGGAGCCCACCTGGAGCCCACTGGAGGTCACCACGTTGACCTCCAGTTGGAGTTCTGCTGTGTGGACCTGCTCTGTTTGCCTGTATATAGTAGGTGGTGAATGGCAGGGCAGGTTTATCTGCCAGGCTCACCACCCCAGAACCCCCCCCCCCCCCCCCCCCACACACACACACACACAAAAAAAAAAGAATGTTACATGTACGCCTTGGATTCTGGACTCCTGAACTCCATCACAAATAGTCCCAGAAACTGATTACATTTCAAAGTCCACTGGATCCCCTGGCCACTAGAAGCTGGAATGTATAGATTTCAACAGAAGTTACAATCTCAATTACAAAAGGGGAAATAAAACATCAATCAGTAATCGTCAGATAATGTGCTGAGAAAAGATGTGTTTTAAGCTGAGATTTAAACATAGAAATAGAGATGTCACAGAGGCTCTGAGGTAGAGAGTTCCACAGTCTAGATGCAACTACACTGAAGAATCTCCCACCAAAAGTGGATAAACAAAATCTAGGGACAAACAGCAATTTGGAATCAGAAGAACGAAGAGTGCATGCTAGTGTGCATGGATGCAGCAGATAACATATATAATGAGGTGCCAGATCATTGAGACCTTTTATATGTCAGGAGAAAATTTTTTAAACTTAATTTAGCATGAGACAGGTAGCCAGTGAGTCAATATCAAAAGTCAAATATGAAAACAGTCAGTATCTGGTGTGGCCACCAGCTACTTTATGTACTATGGTGCATCTCATCTTTATGAAGTGAACCAGATTTATCAGTTCTTGCTGTGAGATGTTACAACACCAAGGCATTTGCAAGTTCTCGATCACGCTTGGGGGGGACACATGGTTACATGTAATTTTCCATGTAATTCTCCCTGTCTTAGGCGTCTTACATTACGGACATTGCAGTTTATTTCTCTGGCCACATCTGCAGTCCTCATGCCTCCCTGCAGCAGGCCTATGGCATGTACATGCAGGTGAGCAGGCACCATAGGCATCTTTCTACTGGTGTTTTTCAGAGTCAGTAGAAAGGTCTCTTTAGTGTCCTAAGTTATTGTAACTGTCACGTTAATTGCCTACCACCTGTAAACTTTTAGTGTCTTAAGGACTGTTCCACAGGTACATGTGCAATAATTGTTTATGGTTCACTGAGTAAGCATGAAAAACATTGTTTAAACCCTTTCCAATAAAAATCTGTAAAGCTTATCTGGATTTTACAAAATTATCTTTAAAATGCAGCCTCCTGGAAAAGGGACATTTCTTTTTTTGCTGAGTTTTTGTAGCCTATCCAGCCATAAGTCTTAGTCCTGAAGAGCGTCATAATCACACAAATACTTTCCTGCCCCCTCAAACTGCCAGACCTGTGGTAGGAAGCCGTAGTATGACAAAAAAACACAAGAAGAGATGAGTTAAATATACACAACATTGCTTGCATAGCTGACTGGGGATTTCTAGAGCCTGCTACTGTTTTTCAAATCAGTAATTAGTGTATAGATTAGTAAAGTGAGTATAAAATACATGTAGACTTTTACCACTGAAACACTAGATGGCAGTAATATACTGTATGGTCCAGTTCAGCCTAAGCTTGCAGAAATTATTCAAAATTAGTTTTTGACAATTTCCTTTATTAATTGAACTTTTTTCTTTTAGAGTTGTTTTGATTGTATGTAATTTAACTATTTTTCCCCATTAATAAATAAAAGAATCCCAGTCTATCCTGCTTGTTTAATGAGATGTTTAAGGTCCTTAACATCTGGCTCCAAAGTAACCTGCACTACACTACATTGCATCAGCTATGTGTTCAAAGACAGGGAAAAACTGTGCAGTGAAGGACACAAAGGACTCAAGACCTGAACCACAGATTCAAAATTACAGCTTTTCATTGTGCAACGTGTAAAACTCAGTAGTACAGGGGAAAATTGTGGAAGATGCATATTGTCATACAACTTTACTCTTTTTGCTCAATTTGGCTCAAAGTTTGATTACATCGAAATTTCTACGAAATTTAAGCAGACTCAGTTAGAGACAGTTGAACAGGTTTGATGAGTTTGAGGCCGTTTGGGGCCATTGCAGGGTGTGTGGGGGGGCCGGGGGGGCTAAGACTGAAATATTTTCTCATAAAGCAGTTCTGCATTGGGGACACACCCTGTATTACTGCAGGTTTAAGATTATCCCTGATTTTCAAATGATTTGATTTTTGTCAAGGTACATTATTAATAATTTGCTATTTTGTAAACAAACACATCCAGCATTGTGAATATACTCAGGTACTTTTCAGAGGCCTGTGATTCATGGTTATAGGTGAGACATGCCCATGCTTGCAGCTGGCACGTGGGTTACAACTTTGTTATAGACCGAATAGGACTTTTACACGCTGTGGTGTTGCTCTGAAAAAAGGATCTGTGGAGCATGAATAAGGTTTCAGAAACATCATGTAATACATTTCGGAAGAAAATAAAAATTTTGCAATGTTTTGTATTTTTGCAATGTTTTGTATTTTTGCATGAAAAAAAAATATGATCTCTGGATAGTGAAGGGTGTAAACAGTTGATGAACGTTTGACCTGATCCACTAAAGGGTTCACAAATCTGAAGGGCAGTTTTACCTAGTAACTCCTAATTCAAGAGACAGTCAACAAAACGTGGCCATGACCTGAACAATGTTCTTACACTTCTTCCTACCTTTCATCTACATAATCATGTGTGTGTCCTTATTAACTTTCCCCTATGTATGACCTCATCAGTCAGAGTCTTTGTCAGAGGAGGATTGTGAGGCTGTTATCTTGCTTACAGACCAGGGTTACCGTTTCTTTGACTGATGGTGTTAATGATATGTAGCTGATCATCCATACTTTTCTATGCACCCAGTCACATAGAAAGTAAGTTAACTTGTGCGATAAGTGAAAGTTGCCTACAGTAAGCATTTGCATCAAATGCTCCTGAACCAAGTCAAGACAAAGGGATTCACTGATGTCAGTGATTTAAAAGGACATGCAAAACAATACTCTCAATAATAAGCTACTCTCTTAGAAAAGCTACTCTCTACTCAATAAGCTACTCAATAAGCTACTCTCTTAGAAAACTCTATTAGAAAAAATGTTTCACTGGTGAACTCTATTCCTTAGTATACATCACCAGTTTAGAAACATTTGAGTGCACACTGCACTTTACATAGCTGCATCAGTCACTTTTGCTGCTATACTTGTGCTTCTACATTACACAATAGCTTACAGTTTACAGTCCATGTTCTGTGTATCTATTGTCCTGTGTATTTATTGTTTTGCACTCGTCTCACACTTTTGTGTATTTGCACTATATGTAGTCTTGCATACTGTCCTGCTGCACCAGGGTCCTGAAGAAATGTCATTTCGTTCCAATGTATACAAGCTTTATAGTGGAATGACAATTAAAACGCACTTCACTTGACTTAACTTGAGTGCTTACTACATAGATAAATTGTTAAAAAGTCTCTAGAAAGCCCTTCATCATGTTGCTTGCCAGCAATGAAAATGTATTGCCCTGACAGCATGGAGCATTCCTGACTGATTAAATGACTTGGCAGATTTAAAATCCGAAAAAAGCATGCAGGTTTGCCTGCTAAGGTAAGACATGTACACACAAGCATAAGTAAGTGTTGTCAGGTATTTTGTCAAAGCACATGGTCACATTACAGTACCTTACGAACAGTGAATCCTGTTAACTGTTAACTGGATGGATATAAGTAATAATTTTGTTACATATATATATATATATATATATATATATATATATATATATATATATATATATATATATATATATATATATATATATATATATATATTCTTGTGAGATGTTTTGTACATATTATAATATTATGTACAAGTTTATATTTAAGTTATGAATCCTTACATACTGCAGTTGCATGCCAGCACATTTCTCAGTAACCAAATTTGCTTAACCAAAAAGTCTTTGTAAAAAATTTCACGGCAGTCCACTCTTATTAAACACACAGTACTTTGTCCACAAGCACAAATTTCATCAACAACTCTCATGCCATATTTTGAGAATAAGAAATCAGAAAATGGCACTCAACTTTAATCAAAATGTCAATTCTATCCACAATATAATGCTTATATACATAAAACAGTCACCTATATACTGTATAGTACTGATAGAGTTTTTTGTTTGTTTGTTTGTTTTACTTTTAAATAAATTAACTTGGGAGTGAGTGATGCTTGTTAGTAAGTGTAAACTGTAATGCAGAAAAGCTATACAATAATGTATAGTATTAAATGGCCAGCCAAAGAGCTTCTAAACAGGACAACTGTCCATGAACACACACTCATAAACAAATAAGTAATAAAAAGGCCTGGATAAAGGATGGAAGAAAAACAGAGTGTAGAAGTTTACTCTGGTTGATGTATACAACAATGACAATATCAAACACAGTTTACATACTGTCAGCTTTGTTATGAAGTGTTCAGTTTTCAGTGCAGTGTGAAAAAAACATTGTTTGTTGTTGTAATACATATGAGAAGTGAGTATGCTGTTTTGATGTCATTGTGTCTTTTTTGTGGTGAATGTTTATGGATTTGGAGCTAATGTTACATTGGTAGCACTCTCTTAATGCATGCGTGTAGGTGGGGGCTGGCTTTTACAGCTGTTCCCTTTTGTTGTGACTGATCTATTGTTGTTATTATATATCACTATTGTGTATCAAAGTGTTAGCCTTTTTCAACTTATAGCATACTTTTGTTTGGGACAAATGTTTCTGGCACACCTAGTAGTAGTAATAGCACCTACTCCAAACATCATGATTGTGGGTCTGTGTTGTTTTTCCTTTTTTTTTTTTTTTTTTTTTCAATATCTGGTGACAAATGCCCCCATAATGGTAGCAATACATAATAATGTGAGGCTAGGCCTCATAAAACAAAATGCTTATTAAGCAAAAATGCAACTTTACTTGAAAAATTAAAAGTGCAGAAATATTTTAGTTAATAAAGGTTTCAGTTCAGTTTGTCTTCTTCAGTAAAAGAAAGTTCAGCAGAAGCAAAACACAAAGCTTTACATCCCAAATATTTTCGGTGCCTGCTAGTTACAGAAGGCTCGCTGACTGACAGTAAGGCATGAATAGGTATGTTAAACGGTTTCAAGGAAGAAAGCTGGGCTGAGCACTGTGCCATGACAAAGTACATTGGAAGGGGCACATGCTTTAGTTCAAAGCTGTTGTTTAACCTAGATAAGCTTAAAAAATCCCCGGCACTGTGCCAACCGTTGTTGAGCTGCAGAAAGAGGAAGTCTGTCTTTCTTTAGGTTAAAAAAATGCCCCTTCAGCACACTGTGCAAGTCTAGAATGTTTAAGCACTCCATTAGTAAATACACTTACTAAGTCAGGTGATAGAATTATCACAGACATTCAAAAAATGTTGTTTCCATTAAACAAGTTAATAAGTGCAGAGTACAGAGTATCCCAGTACAAATTGTAGATTAACAAGGTAAAGTTCAACTTCAGCAGTCGTATTAAGACGAGGTAAAACACCAGTTTAAGGTGTGGTTTACTTTGAAAGAAGAGGCCAAAAGGCTCTGTCGAGGTATACACTGAAATCAGTCAGGTTGGCATTCATTTGCAGTCATCCATAATATGGGAATGCCACACCTTTGTCACATTCATTCTTTTTCTTTAGAACTAGTCCACAACTCTCTATTGATAGAAATAAATGGGCAAACAAATCACATGTACAGCAGCCATTAAATGAACATAACTACAACCATCATGTTTCTTTGTGGACAGAACCTACATGATGATTATCTTATCCTGGCTGGGGAAGATAATATAAGGTGTTACTTTGGCCAAATGGAGGTCTGATTGGGTTAGACAGTACTCTCTGACACATGCTAGAAGCATGCATGGGAAAGTCCATGGGGAAAAATTAGAAATGTGGATTTGGAAATGTGAATTTGGTATATAATGTCCTTGCTTATAAAATATCAGTGGGATTGGAGGCATTTTGTCAGATTTGTTAGTTTTGTAGCTGTTATATAAATTCATTCAGCATTCTAATATATTTATAATGCTTTATAAGGCTTTTGCACATTTAGTAGATATATGTCTTCATTCATGCATGGAATCATTTCTTTCACTTGTTTACTTCATGCACCCCTCTTTGTGATTATTGTTAGGATGTTTTACAATTTCATGGCTTTTGTACTTAGTCCAGTTAAGTCTAATGGAAGTCATGTTATTCTGCCAGGTGTACTTTCCTGCTCTAGGCTATTTTTCAGATTAATTTGAACTGAATTAACTGGAGTGAATAGATTCCTTCAAAGTCCTAGGGCAAAGTGTTAGTTTTCATCAAGTTAGAGAGGGCAAGCCTGCAATAGTGTTATGTCTTTCCTTTATATTTCTTGGTTAGCTGATTGATATTGAGCTTATAGTGAGAGAGGTTTGTTTGTTGAGCAGGTCAGGGCCTGCTCTAGTGCTCAGAGATGTGGCAATGCACACAAGTTGCAGTTTAGCTGAACAAATCCATGCACCCACAATGCTAAGTATAAAAACATAAAAATGAATTTAAAACATAAAAATGTATATAAAAAGTGTATATAAAACAGACTGATAAACGAGCAATATGCAGGTTATAAACCAATAAATTTTACACAGGCTCTCCTCAATATATGGACACTCAGTAGAGTGCAAGTTTGTGGAGTGCAAGTTGAGTGCAAGTTTGATGGAAGGGAACTTGCCGCTGCTTGTAACAGTATTGGCTGCATGCTGACATGGGAAGTCCCAATGGCTGTTTGTTCAAATGTGAATATGTGTATGGGTGCGCCCTAGTGACAAGGACATGTAGAAATATGTTCGATATCTTGCCTTGGAGACAGAGCGTTTTTTAATGAACCCAGTAGAACAAAGAAACCTGACCTCATTTTATTAGGTTATTTCCTCTTAAGGAGGTTATTTTCTCTTTTAAAATATATATTTTATGTGTTTATATGACTAAAAGTTTCTGGACACCTGAACACTCTCACCCAAATGCGAGCCTTCCCCAAACTGTTGCCACAAAGTCAGAAGTACACAATTGTCTGGAATATTTTTGTGTGCTGTAACTAACGGGCCTGTTCCAGAAGAACAATGTCTCTGTGCACAAAGCAAGGTCCATGAAGACAGGGGTTGCCATGGATGGTGTGGAAGAACTCGAGTAGCCTGCACAGAGCCATGACCTCAACTGCACTGAACACCTTTGGTATGAATTGGAATGCTGACTGCTCACCAGCCCTCCTTGCCTGATATCAGAGCTTGATCTCACTAATGTTCTTGTGGATGAATGTGCAAGTTCCCACAGCAACACATCAAAATCTAGAAAACCATTCCCAGAAGAGTGGAGGTTATTATAACAGCAAGGGTGGGGGGTTTAATTGAGGTAGTAATAGGCTATAGAGCTTTTTTTATAGGATAAAAATTACAGTTACAGTGTCAGCTTGTCAATAACAGTAGGTGGGGCAGAGCCCAAAACTCCATACAATTTAAGCCACATTAAATACTAATTACCTCTTGATTGATGAGCAATTTAAAAAATTTGACAGTTAGAAGCCCATGTTCCCTTGATTTTCTTGTCTTTCTATATGTCGTGTAGTAATAGAGTAGTGAGCTCAATGCTTCACTTGATGTCAACTTTTGCTGTTTACTTTTGGGATCCAAAGGAGCGTTTGGACCTGGAAATAGCTTTACATCACATGTGACATCAGACTTAACAAGCAGATAGAGGTGCATGGGGCAGGAATTGTTATTCCCCATGCTTACTCTGGGGGAGGAACCATGGGAAGACAGTTATCAAAAGTGTTGCCAGATTTAGCTAATTTAAATATACTCCACCAAGGCCATCAAGATCATGTTTTATAGCAAATCACTAAGATTAAATTAATACATTTACACAAAAAGTCAAACTTCTAGTATTAAAAGTGTACAAAGAGAATCCAATTAAACAAATGAGACAAAAATATTATACCTGGTCTTTTATTTATTGAGGAAATTGATCCAATTTTACATATCTGTGAGTGACAAAAGTATGTGAACCTCTAGAATTTCCGGTTAAGTTGAAGGTGAAATTAGAGGCAGGTGATTTCAATCAATGGGATGATCAGCTGTAAGTGAGCACCCTGTTTTATTTAAAGAACAGGGATCTATCAAAGTCTGATCTTCAAACACATGTTTGTGGAAGTGTATCATGGAATGAACAAAGGAGATTTCTGAGAGCACCAGAAAAAGAATTGTTGAAGCTCATCAGGCTGGAAAATGTTACAAAACCATCTCTAAAGAGTTTGGACTCCACCAATTCACAGTCAGACAGATTGTGTACAAATGGAGGAAATTCAAGAACATTGTTACCCTCCGCAGGAGTCGACCATCAACAATCACTCCAAGAGCAAGATGCGTAATAGTCCGCAAGATCACAAAGGAACCCAGGGTAAGTTCTAAGCAACTAAAGACATCTCTCACATTGACTAATGTTAATGTTTGTGAGTCCACCATCGGGAGAACAATGAACAACGATGGTGTGCATGTTGCAAAGAGAAAACTACTGCTCTCCAAAATGAATATTGCTGCCCTTCTGGAGTTTGCTAAAGATGACATGGACAAGTCAGAGGGCTATTGGAAAAATGTTTTTTGGACAGATGAGACCAAAATAGAACTTTTTGGTTTAAATGAGAAGCATTATTTTTGGAGAAAGGAAAACACTACATTACAGCATAAGAGCTTTATCCCATCTGTGAAACATGGTAGTGGAAGTATCATGGTTTGTGCCTGTTTTGCTGCATCTTGACCAGGAAGACTTGCCATCATTGATGAACCAATTAATTATACCAGTGAATTCTAAAGGAAAATGTCAGGGCATCTATCTGTGAACTGAATCTCAAAAGAAAGTGGGTCATGCAGTAAGACAGTGACCCTAAACACACAAGTTGTTCTACCAAAGAATGGTTAAAAATTAGTTGGCCAAGGAAAACAACAGAAACATCGTGAGAGCTATGAAGAAAAACCCAAAAACAACAGTCAGTGACATCACCAACAACCTCCATAGTGCAGGGGTAAAGGTATCACAATCTACCATTTGAAGAATCAGAAAGCCCGATTGGAATACGCAAAGAAAAACAGAGATGAGCTACAAAAGTTCTGGAACCGAGATTAACCTCTACCAATGTGATGGAAAGGCCAAAGTGTGGAAAAAGAAAGGATACAAAACATGCAAGATAATCTGTGAAATATAGTGGAGGAAGTGTCATGGCTTGGGCTTGCATGGCTGCTTCTAGAACAGGCTCACTAATCTTTATTGATGGTGTAACGCATGATGGTAGCAGCAGAATGAATTCAGAAGTGTACAGGAACATCTTGTCTGCCATTTTACAGAGAAATGCAACCAAATTAATCGGGAGGAACTTTATCATGCAACAAGACAATGATCCAAAACACACTGCCAACTCAACAACGGACTTTTCCACAGAAAGGTGGAAGATTTTAGACTGGCCAAGTCAATCATCAAACCTTAACCCATTTGAGCAGCATTTCACCTCCTGAAGAGGAGACAGAAGGGCGAACCGCCGATCCCCTGAGCCCCACCAGCCACCCACCTGCCCCGTCCCCCAGTTTTTGTGCGGGTTTTGTGATGTAATTAAAATTTTGTTGTAAAAACCTGTAAACTATGGTTAATGATATTACCCCCAAAGACAGCTGAACATGGTACATGGAAAACTGCTCAGAATGAGCTGTTTGCTGGATGAGACTGTAATCTGGATGACTATAATTTTGGTCACAAGCTGCTGCTATATTATGAAACAAATCATTCTAATTATTCATTGGACATTCTAGTTACACAAGAACATCCAGTCCCTGGTACATATTGTAAATAATAAACTTATTCCTGCTGGAACACATACATCTATCATAAAACTATCCATATTTTTTAATAATATAGAAAGAATTTTTTTTTTTTACATTATATAATTAACTTTTAACTTGACCTACTTTCAGGACTATATTTAAAAAAATACCTTAAATAAAATGTCTGCATCTTAATTTTTTTGTTCTCACCTAAAGCTACACCTACAGCTACTTAGCTGGGCCAGCAAGGCCACAGGTTTTCAAAGAAATTCTAATCGTCCTGTGTTCTTAAACTGTGGGTCACTTACATGCAAGTGCTTGCTATGTTGTCCTCTCAGGTCTGCCCCCTCCCCTTCCTCGAGCATTGCTTCAAGTGAAGATCACAGTAGATAAGACATTTTCATTTTCCTCTCCCCTCTGCTGATTTGTGGCCTGATACAATACTTAACAATGTTAAATCAATTGAGCCTGCAAGCAAGAATCTTCAAAACTCTGGTTTTTCTCACTGGTTTGTGCATTGTTTCTCATACCCAAGGAGGTCAAGAGGCTAAATATTATCTATCAGTGCTTGACCTGTTAACTGTGTCTGTTAACTGACAATTCACCACAGAACAAAAGTAAAAACAAACAAAAAAATCTATACAGCTTTAAAGAGTAGAAAGCACAGTATCGTTTTATATTTTTATTACAAGACCTCTATATATACTGTTTCATATCCACTAAAGCCTATGGAAATTACCTCTTTGCATTGGGCCACCACTGTATTTTGCATTAGACAATTTTTAAATGCATCAACTGTTTAGTGCTGTGGTGCATTTAATTTGAGTGCTGGGGGAAAGTGTACTTCCACACCCTGATAAACTACAGTAAGTGTTGAATTTCTTCTAAATTTTCTATTTCATCTGGGTATACAAATGGTGGTGTCAGTCTTGTTATTAGTCTATTTACATGCTAATTACTGTCATTAATTACCATATTACATTACTGTCTATTATGATTTTAATGGCCTGTAAGTGATAAATTGTCTGCAATTGGTCCATTGTATTGCTAAATCCATTCTACTTTTATTTTGTTCATGTAAAGACTGTTGATTGCTTGCTGCTGAATTAACATAGAGTAGAGCTGAGAAAGGATGTGTTGTGCATTCAAGAGCTCGGATGGTCAGTGAACCTCAAAATCTAAGCAGGTGTTTCCTTTTCAACACTGATAAATTGACTTGCACAGAGGTTTCAGCTGGGTCTGAAACTCTCACAAACGTCATTTGGGCACCAGATTTGAACTACTTCATCTCCTTTAAGAAAAATAAACTGACTTGCAGATATGTGCAATTTACCAGACTGAATTGAATTTATATGCAATATATTATGTATCCAGATTATAATTTTTTCATTGCTTAGTGAAGTGGGATGAAAATCTACAGTATACAATATATTATGTAACCAAGGTGACTGTGAGCTGCTTTTAATCCTCTCCTAAATCCAAAATTATATAAAGAAATCATTATAGAAGTGGTCCAATGTGTTTAGAATATTAAAACAGTATATTAAAACTCTAGCCCTCTTCTAAAGCAAGAAGTAACATTTAAATTAAATGGGAAACTCGTGATCTGCATTGTGGTGACATCACTTGAAACTGCATTGCTGTTGCTTTTATAAAGCAGCCCACTCAGGCGATCAGTGTATACTTCTGAGGCGAATTAGCGTGTTAGTGTTCATCTAAATGATTAAAACCATATTAAATTAACGCATATCAGATTATGCACATGGGAAAATGTAAGTAAGAATTTTTTCCAATATACATGCAGCATATTTCCAAAATGACACATTACACATGTCATTAACCACTCAGTGTAATTAAATACATATCTTTTAATTTATTACTAAGCTTATTTAATTGATTTATAATGTAAATGAATTTAATAACAACTTTCTTTTTGCAATTTGCAACAGCAATAAGACATAGACACAAATCCATGTAGCTCATGCATAGTATACTGCTGGGAAATATTCCAGTAGTTAATCTATTTTAATTCATATGTTTGAAGCTGTATCTGCCATTTTAACATTATCTGAAAACATCGTATAATCTGCTAAACTATAGACTTCACTTATGGTCAGTTTTTTAGGGTTTATGTGAAAAATGCTAAAGTGAAATTTACAATGATGCATGTTTAAGTGAGAATATTAATACTTTATTTCTTATGCTGTTGAATGTCATCTTCATGCTGACATGATGTTTCTGCAGGCTTTGTGATATTATTGACAGGTGATGATGTATATTAACAAGTTTATCTTTGACAATCATTCCTTTCATTTTGAATGTTATTATGGAATCTTATTAACAAGATTAATTTGATTATTATAAAATTCACAAAATATATTAGAGAGGTGGAAGTCACTCAACCTGGAGGGCAATAGTGTATACACATTTTAATGTTTCAGACACACCATGCTATACAGTTTTATTGTTGTATATTCCTTATCATTTGTAAAACCTCATCCTCACAGAAAATAAAATTATTCTGGAGGCCTGTCCGCATGTTGGGGGTTGGTAGCTTAATCTTGATATGCAAAACATCACAATTATTGCCCTCCTGCCAAAAAAAGAAGGGTGCACAGCTGCAGAGCTTCCTCTTTTCGAGTCCCTGAAATCCTGTCACGCTTGTAATTTGCAGAATGACTCTTTGCTCTTATAAGAGTTATAAAGTGCAACTGTTAGTTCACTGTTCGTCTGATTCTCAGTTCAATCCATTTTGAAGGTAAAACACTTCCATATATCTGAAATAGAGAAAATGTTGAGATACTCAGATTGTCCACTAATTAACAGAACTGTGAGTGATAATATTACAGGATGCAATAGCATATTTTCAAACAGTTGAATTTTATATGTAAAGTGTCTGGTGCAAGCCCACTCATATTCAGCCACTAATAATACATCATTAATTTCATAAGAAATAAGGTACAATTTAAAACACTCAGTTGCAATCAGATATTAATGGTTAGGTAGCACATTTAGAAAAGTTATATATCACAGCAACAGGAAATGAGGCATGAGAGAAAGAAATATACTGTTCACATGTTGTGGTCTGCTATTACCTGTATTACTCATATCAAATAATACAACAGAATGATGTCTGACAAGTAGGGCTCTTCAGGTTAATTCCTTATGAACCATTTCACTTAGGTGCTTTACATACTCTGTGAAAATATCTGAAGCAAATAAATTGATGTGTTGGATTTCCAAAGGGGTGAGGTGTCTCCTTGTACCAGGCTGGAGTGACCACAATAAGCAATAAGCAGCTTTCTTTCTTGCACTGAATATGTGAGGTATCTGTGTGCTAAATCTAAGGCTCATGAATGAAACCTTTGTAAATAACAAACTTAATGGATGTTTAGGTAATGTATGCAGGTAATGCATGCAGGACAATTATGTAAGCGTTAAGCTGGTTGGGGCCCCAGCCCAATCAAATAAATTTTAAGATAGTAAATTAATTATTGATTGTGTGAAAGTTGCTGAATTTGTGTATGTATGGGTTATACAATCACACTTCTCTAGTGAGTCTATACATTTGCATTTTATTAAGGGGGTTCCTGCAGTTGTACATTATGACCTCTCTAGCAGTAAATCAGGACTACATTTCAGTTCAGTTTAATAATTCTAGGTGTGACCATTCTTTACAATATAAAAAAACAAGTTGTTTTCCATGTTTCCATTCTCAACATTTGTCATTACTCATCAAAATCTGTAATATAAGCACAGTACATAGGTATATGAGACAGGAAACTCCAAGTGACTGAATTAAGAGGCACATTGTTGTAACCACCAACACTGTTGCTTTACAGTCGAGCATGCCCAGAAAATAACCGTTTAATATTGGGAGCAAAGTATAAAGTTCACTTAATAATATGATCCAGTTAGTATTAATTTGTGTCTGTGTCCCCTTGGTAAATATGGTTAGCATGGATGTGGTCATTTATGCACGCAGTACACTCTGCGTGCAGAAAAGGCTGAAACAGTTCATTTATCAGTAGGCCAATATGAGAAAATCTGTTCCTTTATTTGATCAAATAAAAAAGATTGCTCAAGAAAGTAAATGTTGACCAATCAAGATTCTTTCTAAGGGCGGGTGAGTCCAGGTTTTACTACAACAGGATATAGTGTTCCACAAACAATGATTCATGAAGTGATTGCAGTTTAAATCACTACTTGAGAATACATTTTGATTAAGCACAAAAACTGATTATAAGCAGATGTCTGTCAGTGAATGTGGTTGATAATGTTTCATGCTGTGAATAGATAAAAGAACTGATGTCCTTTGCATCAGTGCTCTTCAATGCTCACTCTATTCCACACTGACTCTTATATTTCATAAATCACTAAGTGGCCACTCCTCCTGAAACACACAGAGCAAACTCCTGCCAAGTTACTTTAAAAATCCCTTATTTTCAACTTATGCCTAGTATATCTGGGGAAATGCATTTCTTGGTTTCTAACACAAATCTGTGTTTGTCCATAGCACTGTCAGAGCAGGCTGCATCTAAACCATACCAGGGTGTGAGAGTCAAAGACCCTGTGAAAGAGCTGCTGCGCAGAAAGAGAGGAAATACAGCCAAAACATTGCCTCCAACTGCAGTGAGAAAATGACCATATACACACACAGTACATAATCACACACACACACACACACACACACACACACACACACACACACACACGTTATTAGATGGGCAACTCCCTATCACTAAAAAGAAAAGAGAAAAAACATTATATGAAAAATGACCTATGCCACATAATCTAGAGATTATATCCTGTTCAGATTATCAAGTAGAAAGCTTTGTTTACTGTCAGATTTCCTTTACACTCCAGGAAGTTTAGAGAAGTAGCATGGACAAAGGTTTATTTTCATCTAATCTAAAACATGCCCTGTTGAGAATCAGCTAGATATTAGCTTAATTTGTTACGCGGACATGGCTGTAAAGCAACCAAACTCCAGGGGGATTTTGTCCTTATATAATCCAGGTGTTTTTCCATGACAGTTAAACCATTCCCCCATATTACCACAGGGCAATAGGCCTATGCAAATCAGCATGCAACCTTGCCAAGGATCTTGCCTGCCAACTTCATAATTATACCTGACAACTCGTGAAAACATAAATATACAAAAGCCTATCACGTTCGTATAAAAAAGAGTGTCACCCATTCCTATTCCACACTGACTTACTCCCACCCTCTCCTGCAGTTCTTCTTCATGTCTTCTCTTAAACTTTTTTCTGAGAGATTTCCACATAGTCCATCCTGTTTGCACACAGAAGATGTCTAAACACTGTGCAGCTCTAGTTCCTTGCAATTTAAATGATTTTTCACTAGAGAGATTTTATTTTTCGGATATAGTGTATATTAGATCATTTTATTATACATACTCAAGTTACATATATGCCACTTATTATTTTGATGCAATCTTCAACAGGTGGTGATTCCCAACAATACTTTGCCATCATATACACATGTTGGTGAGTAATATTAAAACAAGACAGTTTTTTTTACCACAGGGCTACAGATTTCTCACACCATATTTATGGTCTGAAGGGCCTTCTGGTTTCCCGGGCAGCAGCCAAAGCGCTCTGAATGAATCAGCTGTAGATGTTGGTGCCCTGTGTCCTGGTTGGGTTGCTCAGCCCAGCAGCACAGCTACCTTTCAGCCCTTAGGTCACTGGGCTCCTCCTGAGTATTTTCAACATGAGCAGAGCATCTCCACCCTCCCCTCCCTTACAAGTGACATGTATGTCCAGCCTGTGTGTCCCAGCTATGCAGTGGTGGGCCCCTCCTCTGTTCTCACCCTGGCCCATGCCCCTCTCTTCACCAACCTCGGGGTAAGCTATAGCCGATGATGAACTCTCCACGTGAAATGCTAGGCAAGTGTTAACTCAGTCCTTACCTCTACCTTCTCGGTCTCTTATCTTATATCTGCTCCAGACCATAAGCTCCTCCACTTCAGGCCTGCCCCAGATAGATGTCCAAGATGGCTCGCTGGCATACATCCCATGGGCCCCACCCTTGTCTCCCTGCCCACAGAATGTGGCTCCCCAGCTTCTGCCCATGCCTGTTCCTGTGTCTCATCCAGAACCACAGCAGGAGGAACCTGCCCCATCCTCAGAGGGCACCCTAGCTTTAGAGAAACTTCTGGAAGAGGAGGAAGAAGATCAGAAAGAGCCCTATGCCTGCAGTCCTTCACTGTTTACACAAGACATTTAGAATGCCTCAGTCCATCTTTTATACCTTTGCTGTTCTAAGCACTGAAATGTCACCTGTGAAGTAAAAAGTCTACCTTTATACCATAAATCATGAATTCAACATTGTGTTCAAATGCATATATTATTCAAATGTCTTCGTAATTGTTCATAAATGTGTCTTTTTGTATATAGAATGCTTTATTTTTTGCTTGTTGGGGCTATAAAAACACAAATTTGTTTTGTAAATACAAAAAAAGAAAAAATTAAACGTTAATGTTAGTCAGTGATTGTTCCATGAGTTGTCAAACAAATTTCATCTAAGAATCATTTCACATTTCTCTGTTCTCACTTGCTCTGTTTTTCCTAAATCTGACCCCAAAAAAAACCCTTTGTTTGTTTTCCTGCAAATATATCTTATACTTTCATATCCTGTAAGAAGAGATATATTTTCTCAGCAGGTGTCACATAACTCTTATCAAAACCCTGTGAGTCCATCAGAGCACTCTAGATGAGTGTTTAGGGGGAAAAACATCCCTTTGTTGCAAAGACTTTTATCTGGTTATCTTGACACAGTCATTGTCCTTTACCTAGGAGTGCCAGTTTTACCTTGCGTTTCCACAACATTTTTCTGGCCCTAGTTGTCAGCCCTGCACCTGCTCTTCAGCTGTCAACCTTACCAAGCTTTCATTATAGGCTTGGTACCTATAATAATGAAGCATAACCAAAGACAATAAAAAAAATATTATTTATGTCTTGAGACTTTGAAATGAAATTTCGTTTACAGTCTGACTAGTTGATGAGCATACCTTAAACCAAGAGATTAGTGTTAAATGTAAATCCCATGGTATAATGAATGTTTTAACAAGAGAAAAATGACAGGTCTCCCTGTCCGTGACTGTCGCACCTGAGTAATTTCAGCATCTTGGCATGTCCTTTTACATCAGTACATAATAAAACCATGTCCTTTGAGGACACATTTAATACATCAAACTATCAAATTGCTGTCCTCTTACATATGGATAATTTTTTAATTTCATTACAGGATAACAGTGCCATACCACATGGCATTGCTAGTGCAATGGGGCGACTAACTTTGCTTTCTAACCTTTAGCTAAGAAATATGATAACTTTTTAACTGCAGTAGGATTGTCCAAAGTCTATGTTTAACAGCAATGCCATAAAAGCTCTTCTTAGGAAAGCTGCAACTTATTAATCTCCCTTTGGGTTGCTCCAACACTCACAAATGAACCATGTAAAAGTTGTATCTGTCAAATTACACTTGGTTGTTGAAATCTTTTTATTATTATTATTACTTTGTTTACTTTTGAGGGGAATTTCTTTAAGAACAATTGATTTTTAATAACCAGCATGACTTCCTTTCATAGAATTGTTTACTTTGGAAATCAAACCTAGGTGGTTGGAGGGATTTTTGGAAAGTAACCATAACTCCTCACTTCCTCCTCTATCCTCTACCCTTCTTTGCCCTTGTTATTGTTTCCATGAAATATGAGTAATAGGTAATGTCACTCAAAAACCATGTTGAAACTCCTGCTTTTGGTTCAGCTTGGTGTGGATGAGAAAACTATTTCCGCCAAGACCAAGATCTACACAACATGTAGCCAACATGATCCAGGCATGTCTGAGTCTGAAAGAAAGGAATTTGATTTGTCTGCCAAAGGAAAGGTAGCGCTAGAGGCATCCAGGATCTGGAACTCTCACGTGTTGGATGAGACAAGGCTTTAAAGCATTGTGTGAAATTCTTTAGAATTAAATGTCAGTTTAGATGTATTGAAAGAACAAGTTGTTTAAAACAACAGTTGAAAGGTTGTAATACCTAATTTTCTTAAGATCTAAAACACGTGCTCTAAGCCACTGTCCCTCTGATAAGATAAACTGGTATTGTTTTTTGCGAAATATGACTCATCTCGTGAGTAATCTCACTGATGTATCACATGTGAAAGCCATAGGCTTTTGTCAAATAAACTGTGGGAAGTTCACAAGTTAATATTTTATTATTTATTCTCTCTGAAAAACACAAATTATTAGTGAGTTGTATTGTGATGCATCATGCTTATGATTCTGAAGTGAAAGGTGGGTGTGGTGATTGGCTAGAAATCTGAGAATTTGGTTATGACTTAAGAGATCATGTATTTGATCCTCTGTATATTACATCTTGGAGTGTGGTGCTCAACCCCGAGTCCGCCTGATTGTTAAATATACATGTCAGTGTCAGCTACATGCAAAAACTTAACACTTCTCCTAGTGTAACCAGATCTTTAGGATTAGCTGTGTTGAACAAGCAGGTTTAAGTGTTAAATACCACAAAAGGCGAGTATGCATTTTGTGTGTTTTTCACATGTCAGTGAATCTTAGCAGATAAACGGGTTGTGGAACTCAGTTTGTCATCAAAAACCTCTAGGGTTCACAGGTAAAGTCTTAACTGATGTTGAGGTGCTCTTGCACAGATACAAGTGGCATAATAATATGTGCAAAGGACCTCTTAAAGTGCAGTCCAAACCTTGCATGTCAAAAAGATTTTCACATTTTCTGCATGGAGGAGTGTCCAAAATCTTTCTAACAGTGTCTCCAATTTGGCAGGAAAAAGTACATTATTTAAGAAAATATTTAAAGTTTAAGTCTAAAACTATACAGTGCCCATCATATTGCAGTTGCATACAGTATATCTTATATAGAAGGTCAGGATTTCTGTGCCTGTCTATGAGGATACAGAACCAGCCAGTCTGGTTCAAAGACCCATAGGGGAAAACCCCCAGCCTGTGAGTTTAAACGAGCAGGTCTTTACAGCCTGTCAAATTGCCAGAGAATCTGATTTAAATATGAGTTTAAGGTCAACAGCAGTTCCTCTGTTGTCTGTGTAAAAAAAAAAAAAACCTGTAAATTGATATATTCAGCATGAGTATGCTGAGATAACCTGGGAATGACCTGAAGCACACAAGCTCAATTTGCTCAATCAACCCTTTAAATATTTATGTATAAAAACTTTAATTGTTTTGGCTTCTGATTAAATGCATCTTATTTTTTTCTTCATGCCTTGCTTTACTAACTTCATCTGTAGTCAGTCTGTTTTCTTAAAATTAGTAGAATGTTTACATGAGAAAATTGTTGTTGTTGTTGTTGTTGTTCTGCATAAATGTGTAAAAAGTCTCTTAAAAGTCTCTCATTGAGAGCACACATTTGCTGCTGGCTGACGTCATTATATCATTAATTCAGTGCAGTCTGTGCATCATGAAGATCTAATCGCACTGGAATTAAGATTTCCAGCTATTTGTGAAGTAACAGTAGGCGCTACTTTGAGCTCTCAAGCATCACTATTGGATATCTTATCATTTTCTTTTGGGTTTTTTATCGCAAATATTATTTTGCTCTCACATATATCTATTAACTGGAAATGGACAAACCAACACAGGTAAACAGAACAGTGGCTCTCGGGTGAGAGGGGGAAAGTACTTTCCCAAAGCACTAAAACAGGTTCAGGCCAATCCATACTGGATGAGAACGCAATTGCTGCAAGCAAAGAAACAGCGTGCAGTGGCTTGCCCTCTCTTCAAGCATGCAGGTTAAACTCTACCACGCTTTTTGGTGTGACAAAATGCACAAATTGTGTTAATATGCACTGTTTTATGCATAAAACAAATGTTTAAAACTACACAAACTAATTATGTTTCTGTTCCAAATATTATCATGCCTACCATGCGCTTTTTATCTGTATCTCAATAGAACTAATGTTTAAAACCCATACAAGTTAGATGCTTCAGTGCATTACCTCAATAAGCTATTTTTTAGTGTCACAGACTGATGTTGAAGGGGATATGACTGCACCTGCCTGTGTTCATTTTTGAATCTTGATACATGCTTCACAGAGTGTAGAGCTACTGTATCAACCATGTTAAACACCTTTTATTCACCTTACAAATATCAGGCCTGGTGTTTCACTGTGAGTGTGCTGTTAAATAGGATGCTGATAGTCATGACAAAGTGTCAAGCAAAATAATAATAGACATTCCCTTTCTATGGGTGACAATTATATGTTTACTTTGGGGTGGTGCAGGGGCAATATTGTATACCACATGTGATGCCAATTGTGCTATGAATTGAATCAATTTAATGGAGTAGATACCATTAAGGTTAGGGCTTACTAGCATATAAGAAGATATTTTTTTGATGGAGAAGCATTTATGTAAGTCACTATGAATAAGGGCCTATGCTGTAAATCTTAATGCAGCTAATGTCTAGCTTTTCTTATGACCCCAGCCATGCACAATAAAAAAAAAATATTATCACGGTTGTTAATAGAGGCTTAGCTTTTTTTTTTATTTTTTAAATCACCAGATAACAATTCCAAATAGGGTCTACTTATTAATGGGTGGTTAACATAACACATCATGACCCCTCTCTTACTGCTCTACAATTCATGAATCTTGATGAATGACTTATGAATGAATTATCTTAATGAATATCTTTCACCAACTGGCCTATAGACAGGCTTAATCATTAGAGTTATAGGTGAGGCCAAAAATTTATATACACCTAGGCTATATAAGACATTCAACTCAATTTTCACAACTCCATTTCATCTACTTTATATCCATAAGAGGTCAAATAAAAATACCAAAGTGACATATTTATTTCAGCTTTTATTTACTATATAGAATTTTCAGTGGGTCAAAGGTTAACAAATTCTTGAGAGTATTTGGTGGCATTGCCTTTTAATTGATTTAACTTGAATCATTTGAAAACACTTGGGATAGCCTTCCGCAAGCTTCTCGCAATACATTGCTTGACATTTTGCTCATTCCTCCTGATTGAAGTTGTGTAATTTAGTCAGGTTTGTGGCCCTCCTTGCTCAGACATGCTTTGTCAGGTCAGTCCATTTTCTATTGGATTCAAGTCAGGGCTTTGTGATGACCAATCCAATACTTTTACTTTGTTGTCTTTAAGTCTTTAAGCTATTTTAGCACTCTCTTAATGGTGGCTGTACTAAATTTGGTACCTGATGCCTTCAGTTCCTCCAGCTGTTTTTTTTTTTTTTTTTTGTTATCTTGGGGTTCAGTTTAAGCGTTCGTTCATCCCTGGGATTTAACTTGGATTGCTGGGATTTAAGTGAATTATTTTTATTTTTTTTTTTAGATTTTCGCTGAGTTGCTTGGATTTTACCATGGTACCAAAAGCAAAAAGGCACTGGCTCTAAAGGTAAGCCCTTTTACAGCTTCAGGTGTGCTCCCATTAAATCCATGACATTTGGCCAAATAGAAGCTTCTAAAAGATAAAGTCAAAGAGAAAAGTCAATTGGAATCTTCTAGACTATTCAAAGACACAGTAAACTTGTTGTATGTAAAGATTTGACCCACTGGAATTCTGATATAGTGAATTAAAATATCTAATCAATTGATTTCAATTTACCTCTGATGTACAATGTAGACGCCCCAATTTACTTGCCAAAAATGTATAGCAACATAAAATGTGTGGAGTTGTGAAAAACTAAGATTGAATATCTTTAGCTTTGGTGTATGTAAACTTTTGGCCTCAACTGTACACCCTGCTGGGCCACCAGTCCATCACAGGGCACCATGCACATATTCACACACTCATTCACTCGTAGACAGTGTGTTAATTATACATTGACTTTCGGGGAATCAGTTTTTGCCCAGATTAACTGGTTTGTATAATGCAGATGTGTGGATTCAGAGCTGTATCCTTAAAACAGCACATGAACAAAACACTTTAAATGCTATAATTCATACAATGCTGTCAGCTTTATGTGACGAATAGTGCCATGAATGCCTTAAAAAAGTAGTATGTACTTTCTGAACTACTTCTCAGCTTACTTGTCTTTTCGTGCCTGTAAAAAACTGCCTTATGTCTAATCCCTTTCTTTTACTCATGACATCATCAGTGTTAAATGAAATCTGAGTGCAAAAAAGGCCTCTGTTATTTCTATGTAAAAAGGTCACTGCGTTAATTTGTATTTATTACCAACCAAAACTAAACACAGATAAAACAGACATTCATGAGTCATGAGTAAAGGGTTGCGTCTTATACAATATGGTAAAGGTGGACAATGCATTATTGTCCATTATTGTTCTCAACACTGGCGCCCTTCAGGGGTATGTACTTAGTCCACTTCTTTATATTCTCTATACAAATGACTGTCAGAGTCCAGTCACCACCACTCATTACTTTAAATATGGAGATGATACTTCCATTCTTGCATTGCTGAATAAGGACAATGATTCATAGCACATTTTAGTACATGGTGTGATGATAACTTTCTCCACCTTAATAGCACAAAGATTAAGGAACTGGTTTTTAGCTCTTACAAAACACTGATACATCCTTCCAGTATTATCATTAACAGAGAGATGGTTGAAAGGGTGGAGCATTCCAGATATCTTATCATTACATTGGATAAACATCTCAACTTCAGTCAACACACTCTAGGTATTTACAAGTGCTGTCGACAGAGACTTACAGTTATTTGTAAACTTAAACATCTGTCTGTTCAGCCTAGTCTCTTCTTCTTCTGTACTGAAGTATCATTGAGCTGGTTCTTACGTGTGGTGCCATTTGTTTCTTTCATATGCTAACAGTTACCAATAAGAACAAACTCTTAAAGATAACTAATTTAGCGAGAAAAAATATTGGTATTCCTACCCCTAATTTATCGGACTGTGTCGTTTCATATACGCTCCGGAAGGCACATAAAATTTTAAATGATCCAGACCACCCACTTTATCAATACAGTGCATCCGGAAAGTATTCACAGCGCTTCACTTTTTCCACATTTTGTTGTGTTACAGCCTTATTCCAAAATGGATTAAATTAATTATTTTCCTCAAAATTCTACAAACAATACCCCATAATGACAGCGTGAAAGAAGTTTGTTTGAAATCACTGCAAATTTATTAAAAATAAAAAACAAAAAAAGCACATGTACATAAGTATTCACAGCCTTTGCTCTATACTTTATTGAAGCACCTTTGGCACCAATTACAGCCTCAAGTCTTTTTGAGTATGATGCTACAAGCTTGGCACACCTATTTTTGGGCAGTTTCTCCCATTCTTCTTTGCAGGACATCTCAAGCTCCATCAGGTTGGATGGGGAGCTTCGGTGCACAGCCATTTTCAGATCTCTCCAGAGATGTTCAATCAGGTTCAAGTCTGGGCTCTGGTTGGGCCACTCAAGGACATGCACAGAGTTGTCCTGTAGCCACTCCTTTGTTATCTTGGCTGTGTGCTTATGGTCGTTGTCCTGTTGGAAGATGAACCTTCGCCCCAGTCTGAGGTCCAGAGCGCTCTGGAGCAGGTCTTCATCAAGGACGTCTCTGTACATTGCTGCATTCATCTTTCCCTCAATCCTATCTAGTCTCCCAGTTCCTGCCACTGAAAAACATCCCCACAGCATGATGCTGCCACCACCATGCTTCACTGTACGGATGGTATTGGCCAGGTGGTGACTGGTGCCTGGTTTACTCCAGACATGAAGCTTGCCATTCAGGCCAAAGAGTTCAATCTTTGTTTTATCATGGTCTGAGAGTCCTTCAGGTGCCTTTTAGCAAACTCTAGGCAGGCTGTCATGTGCCTTTTACTGAGGAGTGGCTTCCGTCTGGCCACTCTACCACACACGCCTGATTGGTGGAATGCTGCAGAGGTGGTTGTTCTTCTGGAAAGTTCTCCTCTCTCCACAGAGACACGCTGGAGCTCTGTCAGTGTGAAAATCGGGTTTTTGGTCACCTCCCTGACTAAGGCCCTTCTCCCCCGATCCCTCAGTTTGGCCGGGCGGCCAGCTCTAGGAAGAGTCCTGCTGGTTCCAAACTTCTTCCATTTATGGTTGATGGAGGCCACTGTGCTCATTGGGACATTCAATGCTGCAGAAATGTTTCTGTACCCTTCCCCAGATCTGTACCTCGATACAATCCTGTCTCTGAGGTCTACAGACAATTCCTTGGACTTCATGGCTTGGTTTGTGCTCTGACATGCATTGTTAACTGTGGGACCTTATATAGACACGTGTATGTCTTTCCCAATCATGTCCAATCAACTGAATTTACCACAGGTGGACTCCAATCAAGTTGTAGAAACATCTCAAGGATGATCAGTGGAAACAGGAAGTACCTGAGCTAAATTTTGAGTGTCATGGCAAAGGCAGGGAATACTTATGTACATGTGCTTTTTTTGTTTTTTATTTTTAATACATTTGCAAAGATTTCAAACAAACTTTTTTATGTTGCCATTATGGGGTATTGTTTGTAGAATTTTGAGGAAAATAATTAATTTAATCCATTTTAGAATATGGCTGTATCATAACAAAATGTGGAAAAAGTGAAGCGCTGTGAATACTTTCCGGATGCACTGTATTTCAACTCCATTCCTTCTAGCCGCAGGCATAGACTACCCATGTGCAGAAAGGCCAGCTATGGTAGGAACCCACAGTGGAAACAAATTTCCTCTTTGAGGACAATTAAATTATCTATATATCTATATATCTACAATGGTTGGTATTGAATAATTTAGAAAAGAAGAACAAGAATATGTTTTACAATGCCACAGTTTTTGTATGATACAGTCATGTGAAAAAATAAGTACACCCCATGGAAATTGTTTGGTTTTTTTTTTTTTATTCTTTTACATATTTGTACAAGCAAACATTTGATCCTTTTTGAAACAGTACCTATTAATAAAGTTGATACACTCTATCAAATGACGCATAAAGTTGATATTTTGTAGTAATTTTCACCGTCTAAATTAACAAAAAAAAAAAACAGATCGGTCACATGGAAAAAGTAAATATACCCCTACATTAATCACACCTTCAAAACCATACAATTATAATCAGGTGTTCAAGATTGGGTGTCAGTGATTATAACCTGCTTAGGGAGTGCAGGTGGAACCTGTCTTATTTATACCCCTCTCATATCTAGTGTCTGGTGTTCCCTTTGCTATTGAGGTGTGTGGCGTCATCATCATCACCAGCGTTCCATAAGGCCTTCAGAAACAAGGTTGTAGATGCCTATGAGTCTGACAAGAGATTTAAAAAGATCTCCAAATTATTTGAAATACATCATGCCACTATAAGGAAAAAACATTTACAAATGGCACAGATTTCAAACGACTGCCAATTTGTCCAGGACTGGCCGTCCCAGCAAATTCAGCCCAAGAGCAGACCGTCTGATACAAAAAGAAGTCTCCAAGAACCCCAAATTTTCATCACAGGATCTGGCAGTAAGTCTTGCAACTGTTGGTGTCAAAGTGCACGCTTCTACGATAATAAAGAGATTGCACAACTTTGACCTGCATGGGAGGTGTGCCAGGAAAAAGCCTTTGCAAGACTACAGTTTGCCAATGAGCATATAGGCAAAGACTAGGCCTTTTGGAATAATGTAGATATGTTTGACCGCAATAACAGCACACATGTTTGGTGCAGGCCAAAGACAGCACCTCATAACAACGGTGAAGCAGGGTGGTGGAAATGTTTGGAGTTGCTTTGCTCCATCAGGGACTGGACAGCTTGCATTCACTGATTCTGCATCAAAGAGTGTTTGAAGATAATGTGAGGCCATCTGTCCAAAATTTGAAGTTGAATTAAAAGTTGGACCTTTCAACAGGATAATGATCCTAAGCACACGAACAAATCCACCAAGGAATGGCTCAAAAATAAGAAATTGAGATTTATGGAATGTCCTATTGAAAGCCCAGATTTGAATCCCATTGAAATGTTGTAGGCGGATTTGAAACACGCAATAAACATTGCAATAAAACCCTCAAACATCCTGCAACTGAAAGAATATTGCATGGAAGTCTGGTCAAAATTATGCAAAATTATTATGCAATACTAGATCCCTTTCAAAGAAAACTCAACGTTGCGTGAGCTACATGCTGTGAGAAGCACCCTCGCGCATGACCAGTATCTGAAGCTTGTGTAACATCATGCCTGCCATGATCAAGTGACGTGGCAATTAAGCACATCGTGTGATATAAAAACAGCACCTGTGAACCGCGCCATCAGCCTTATTATATTAAGCGAGACTGTCAGTCGTTTGTGTAACGCTCGCAAAAAGACCCTTCAATTTCATATCTTTTTGTTAAAAAAAAAAAAAGAAAGAATCTCTTTACTTTTCTGTCCCTTTAAAAAAAAAAGGGAGAGGAAAGTATGAGTGAGAGAGTATTCAGGAATTGTGTTACGCTTCACTCCCGTTTCATAAAGGGGGGGGGGCAGTTTGTAACACACTTTCTGTGTGAAGTGTCTAGGGACACTGCCGAAGCAGCCAGCCGGTTCAGGTCCTGGGGATCTCGTATGGATCTGGAAAAGGAGCCGGAGACGAGTGCTGCTCTAGCTCTTTCTCTGTCTTCCAGGTCCGGCTCTCCGCTGGATTTTGGAGCTCGCGTAGCGAATCCTCCTTCCGCTATGGAAAGCCAAAATTAAATAAATAAATAAATAAATAAATAAAAATTCGTCTCTGACTCCAAGGAGCCAGAAGGATGCGCTAAAATCTGAGTGTAGCTCTCAAGCATATAAAGAGCTGCTTGAAGTGATTACTAAGGCTGGATGAGCTTTTTTCTCCCCAGTGAAAATAAATCTCCTTCACACTGTAGAAAACTCCCCTTTTTTCCAGAAGTAAATGACCGAATATCATGCTTTTGGGGAAAACCTTACATAAGCCGTATTTATAACACCGCAATGTCTGATTATTAGGCCACCATGGGGAATGAATGGCATGGCTATTTAACTATGCTGAAGGTGGAGGAGGCGTTTGCAACCTATCTCTCTCCATTGACGGCAGGTAATTTAGGGGGGCCGGCTTTGCCATCCAAGCCATGTAAGAAGTACTTAGCAATACGAACCATTCAGGAAACACTCACCAATTTAGCAACTACATCAGACAAACGAGTTTGGCTCATTGCCATTAATTTGATATAGCTGTGTAGGTGTGGATGCATGATGTTGAATGCTAAGAAAACCCTAAGGGCACTGAATCTGTCAATTTCGTTGTTTTAATAAACTGTTTCTATCCACCATTAATATTTGCTGTAGCCCAGTTGTAGAGGATAATATTATGTCTCTTCCTGTAGAGGGATCTTGGACACTTATCTATGTAAGGCATTTAATGCTCTTTCATATTCTTAGGTCTATGATCTGGGATGTCTACCATTCAGACCACATGTTGTCTGGGTTGAAAAACAGGAACTGTGATGCCTGTTGCTAAAACACGGTTTTCCTTTTGAATGCATGTTGGGTGATGTTGATGAACTTTCATCTGGCAGATGCAATCAGGTTGTAGTTTAAAGATATATATATATATATATATATATTGTCATCAACCTTCACAAGAGCTCCTGGACCACAAAGCAGTCCCAAAGCATTAATGAATGATCCACCATGATATTTTACAATGGTAACAAAGGTTTTCCCCTATATGTAGTACCCATTTTTCACCAAATATGTCAATGGCATTCACAGCCAAAAGCTCTCATTTTGGGAGCAGGGCACTATGCTTATGAATCCAGATTTTCAATAGTACTGGATCTTTTTATGTCCCTGGTTGTGCTTAATTGTGGGGTGATATGAGTGCAGATATTTTTAATAAGTGTACTGTATTCATATAATTTTAGACATTGGTATGAATGTTTTTTTCATCTGCAAGAAATGAATTGTAAAGTGTTTAATTGGTGTTTTTCTACTATGATTTTTACTTACTCTGTTCATGCTGAATTATAGGAAAATTAGGGCCAGTCCACCTATTAGCATATTTAGTTGTTTGTAAAGTACCTGAAATATAGACTGTCGTACATTGTTATTGTAGCCTATTCATATCTTATGGGCTATACCAGATATAATAAATATTAAATTATATTACTAGATAAATCATTAGCTACATTGCCAGAATGTTTCAGATTAAGTTTGCATATAAAATACCTGACTCAACATTTTGTTTTTTGCTAACTCAAATTGTTTCAAGACTTAACTTAGGCAAGTACACTTAGGCTGGTATTAGCTCCTAAACCATTATGTCATACAGACAATAAACTTTATGTCTTTGGCCATCTAAGACTATACAGAGCACAGTAAACAGTGCTATTTAGGACATAGTCAAACTAAGAAACTTGTAATAACCATAGTAATTGTAAGCTGGTGTATGGTGCATGCTAGTCCAGCTCATCAGAAATAAATAAATACATTAACCATGTTGAATTAACACAGCATAAACAAAAATCAATTTGAATTTTTGTATAAGTGAATTTAAAACAGACTATTTTTGTTCTCTTTTCTGGGTGTAGGTAATCTTTTTTCAGGGACATTTTTCAGGGATTCACTTTGCTAATTGAAAATGAAAACCACTTGGATCTCGTGAATAACAGGCTTCACAGGGGACATTGAATTCCCTGCAAAGAACAGATTCATTTCTTTCCCAAAGAACACTTCAAGATTGGTCTAGTATCGATATCTGTTTGTTTCTGTCTCTACAATAATAGGCATAATTGTTTGATTGTGAAAGTGATGGGTATCTGTATAAAATGTGTGTTGGCAGAACACAACCATAACTCATAACTCAGCCATGTTTATAACTGGTCCACTTTCAGGCTAAAATTTAAACACTGCACAAGCAATTGTTACATTTGGGCCATTTTTGGCCCACATCTTAAATACTGCTTTAAAATGTATATGCCTAAAATCAACCATAATTGGCCCAGAATTTTCAATATAGCATAACAAGAAAAAAATCATATCAGCTGCATCAGCACAACCAGCTAAACCAGCACACTAGACTAGCACTAAGCTTGGAATAACATGGGACTTGTGCTGCTCATGAGATTTATGTGAAACACTCTTACCACTGTGGAGGTAACATTTAACCTGGACACTGGACATTTTGCTGAGTATGCATTTCCAGGTGCATCTGTGAGCCACTATCAACTATCACTTCGGTTTCTTTGAGATATGGGGCCTCAGGTTGAGTGACAGAACCAGCAGATGTGTGGATGGATCAACCCCTGATCCCTACGGGAATTTCCACTATAGGGCAGCAGGAATCGTGGCACACAAAACACACCCTTTTGTTTGTGAAAGTTTGGCTTTCACTAGAGTTAATATGTACACACTGTTCAGTGACCCATTTAGTGATTTTGCTGAAAAATACTGAATCACCAGGACAGAATAAATGTTTCCTGTTGAATTATGTTTGAATAACACACAAATAATATTTAACATTTTGGGGAATATGGTTTGTTTTCATAGCTACAATATGAAACAATTGTGTCGCTGATAACCATTTCCAAATATGAACTTGAATATTGCACTGTGTGCAGTAACTTACATGAAAACAACTGAGATAAAGAGCTTGTTTTCATTTCACACTAAAGATATTCTGGATTCAACAGATTCAGCAGAATTTCTTAGTTTTCAGCAGGTAGGGCATCCGTTATTTCATATAATATATCACATTTATCTGTTATTTATATGCAATATCTAGCCATGTTGGGATGCACAGTATTACATTATTAATCATATCAGTTCTTTAAAGTGGTACATTAAGCTACTTTACTCTTAAAAAATAGCTTCCTTGTGGCTTCTTTGAATCTTTTCTAAAAGGATTGTACTTGGAACATTGTCTAAAAACATAATGCTCAGTTGGACTGTTTTACAAGATCCTTGATTTTTCTCCTAGAAAGGATAAACCGAAGAGCATATATAGAATATAGAATATATATATAATATATATAGAATGCTGATATCAAAAACCTCTATCGATCATTCAGCGAATATTTCTAAAAATGTAGGCCTATTCTTTTCTGAATAATGGGCTAGCATGCCCAAATACATCTTTCGCACATTTGTAGCCTATTATGTGTGAGATCGGTTAAGTGAAAAATAACCTCAAGGGATTACAAAAAATAGTATTTTATTGTCAAAAAATAAAAATAAATGAACAATTTGTTCGTCATCGATACTGACCAGCATTTCAACAAAAGTTCCATGAAATTGATAACGCTGCCTTTGCTAGAGCCTGTAGATAATAACTATACCAAGCGATGCTTAACCAGTTTTTTGATCAAAACAAAAATATGATTTTTTGATAAAAAAAAAACAAAAACAAAAATAAAATATTGAAATGCTTTCTGGCGCTGTACAAACAATGCTTAGACAAAGTGCTCTTATAAGTAACACAGCTCTGAGCTGGAGGAATCTCTTCTACAGTAAGTTTCTTCTCCCAGAGCTTGGTAAAAACAGTCTGAGGTGCTGTAGTGAGGAGACGTGTAGTCTGTGGCCAAGGTGCCGTCCTGCAGATTGGGCCAGTGAGACAGGCAAAAACAGTGCTGCAGGGTGCAATGCTGGTAGTGGTAACTTTCTGGCATAAAGCTGGAGCTCATGTCCATGCGTGTCGGAGAGTTGTAGCATGACGAGGAAGTGGAGTGAGACTCGGGCGGAGTGTAGCTGTTATAATCGACCAGACTGGGAAGACTGAACGAGTGTGTTGGTGAACTAGAAGCCTGGAAGAAAAGGAAGTGTTACAACGTTAGACGTTATCTAAACACACAGCAAAAATCCCCTAATCCTTAATGAACACCTAAGTGCTGGGCTAACATCCAGAGTGCTAAAATAACACATACAGTTTTAAATTAATACCTACAATGTGTTATTGTGTTAACAGTGCTGCAATAACGCTTATACTGCTGAATTATCACCTGCTACGTGGAATTAGCTAATTATTACATTATTTTAATTAGTATGCATGGTGCTGACTAAACACCTTTAGTATTGAATTAACCCTTACAGTGTTGAATTAACTCATACAAAATATAATTCATTTGTAAAGTTTATGGATTGACATTTTAACAAAATTTTGGAAAGTTGAATAAGTGTCTACACTATTCAGTTATGCTAATAGTGCTGAATTAACTCTTCATGATGTATGTACAACTACAATGTTTAATTATCCAAGACAGTCACAAGCAGAGTGCTGAATTAATTCTTACAGTATTCATTTTACCTTTAGAGTATCCAATGTCCAGCTGGATTTATATAAATCCAGTGTCCAGTGTCCAGTGACCAGCTGGACTTATTTAACTGTATAGACTATTTTCATTCAACACTGAGCTTTTTGGTAGTGAAAAATCTAATATTCTCTAGCCAAGCAATTTGCCTGTGTTTTTTTTTTGTTGGAGTGTTCCACTTTTACGCGGATTTCTGTTCGTATATCCTGGTTTAAAAATAGCATTAAAAAAACTTGATAATCAATTGGATTATCAAGTGTAAACCCCTATAGTTATATCTTTTGGATTGTATTGAATTTTATTCATACTGTAGAATGCACATTTTTTAAATGCCAATCCATGCTGCCTTTTAAAAAAAAGCCAAACCGAGGAAGGAGAAAATTAAACGAAACATGGTTTTGGTTAGCAGGTGTAAAAGTAATAATACATACTAAGCTGTTAGTGTAATATTCCGTGCATGAAGGGAAGTATACGTGCGGCCACTGTGCAGGAGCACTCGCACACACCGCAGCGCTGGAGCTGAAGTTCTCTGCAGGGATCATGTTCATCAGCAGCTGATCATCAAACATGTCCTCCATAGCCATATGCACGCTTTCTGCAAACTGTCGAGGTTGAAAATAATCATCCTGCGCCGAGCTCCCGCAGAGAATATCGAGCTGGCCTGCTGGAAAAGATGGAGAGAAAAGTACTATATAAGCACAGTGGGGTATTTAAATTGGGCATGTAAAGTCCTGAGATGATGTCACGAGTGGAACAGCCAACAGCTAAATCACATTTGAATAGAAGTTTATAAAAGGAGTCCTTACACATTTTAAGGAATCTTGCATAGCGTATCGTGTCTTTTTTTTTTTTTTTCAACTGTTCTGCATGACGATCCAATGGTTTCATATTGGAGTTAGTAAGTGGGAATTGCTTTGATTTGTGATCAACATCTATCTAAATAGCTTAAGAAGGCTTGTTTAGAGTGATGTTGCACTATTACATGCTGGCTCAATAATGTCGCTGTTTGTTTTTTTGTTTGTTTGTTTGTTTTTTTTTTGTTTGTTTGTTTATCTATTCTGTGTAGATGAGGACTGCCATCATTTACCAAAACCGGTGTGTAACTTAATGCAGAGACATTAGTTTGAGACATTATATCTATCAGTTTCAATGGGTGATAGTAATGGAAGATGGCTTAATGATTTCTATTTTGCCATAGGTATCTAATGATTGGTAATGATTAATGGAAACAATTTGTCAAACTCCCTTTAGTAGACTAAGGTGGGTTTTTTTTCAGTAGGGGTGTTATTTTGGATGCGCAGACTTTATCATTTCAATCGAATTGTTGGTTCAAACGTTTGTTAGTCTGGGTAGGTCTTTGTAGGCTAATAAGATGTTGTAGGCTGATGAACCTACCAGTCACTGGTGTAGAACAGACGTCGTGAGTCGTCACAGCTTGTTTTTTCTTTGGGGGTGGAGAGAGAGAGAGAGAGAGAGAGAGAGAGAGAGAGAGAGAGAGAGATTAGCACTCAGTATTTAATTTTTGCGACTTTTTTTAAACATGCTTTATGTCTATCTTCCAGTGTAAATATACCAGCAATGTTTGATTAATAATCAGACAGCCTTATATTGTACAAGAGCACAAGAGCAAGTGTGACCATGTCGAGCATTGTAACAGTTAGTTTCTGATTCATCCTAGTTACTGATTAAACACCAACCCACTGACACTGATTCGCATGAGAAACCCTGTATTATGCTAGGACATGATTTTGCTGAGCAGAAGAAGAAAAAAAAGTTCTTACTCTGGATTCTGCTGCCTGAAGTGCCCTACGCTTCTGAAGCAACTCCTTAACGGTGGTCTTCACCCGCACACCCTGGTACACCTTAGGTTTGTCTGGGGATGAAGAGAAAAATGTACACAACAGTAAATCCCTCAATGTCCCGAATGCCATGTTTATATTATACACTCATTTATGATTTATTTGTTTATTTTAAAATGTCGCAATTTTCCCAGTTCTTAGACTTTTCAGAATTTCAGTTTCAGAAGTTCACTTTTAGGGTTTTTTTTTTTTAAAGTGAAGTATCAACCTAATCATTGACAAAACAAAATAAATAAAATAAATAAATAAACGCCTGTTTACATAGTTGCGCAGCAGTCATTCAATGGTTCTTTGTAGCAGAGGCGCCAAGTACTAAGGATTTAAACGCTGCGCATTACAATAGGCTCACGTGCAGAAATGCAGAGGAATCCAAACTGTTTATGAAATAATGCATTTTCATTTTATACGACCCTGAAAAAAAATACAGTTTTACGAAACAAAAAACAAATAGTTAGCATTTCTAAAAAAAAAAATCACTCTGCTGTGACTAGTGGTGCAAAGTTGGTATGCAGACAGGGAAAAGGGAAAAGCACCGCACCCACCCCCGGCAACACAGCTAAATCCCGCATGTAATACGGAGTGTGAGGGAAATCTCCAGCGGCGTGTGTATAATCTCATCAAAACACTCCGGTAAGTTGCTAAACTTATAAACATTCATATGACTGGGAGGGGAATGCGTTTGAAATCAGCAAGTGGTTTGCAAGCTTTAGTAAAGTCTGTGCGACTTCTTGTGAAACGAAGCTCTTTGTGCTCCGTCGCTACTTTGTGGCCAGATTGGTGTGTAGATTAATGTAGACTACATGCTGCAGAAATGTAACCGAACCGATGAAGCTCGAATCTCTTTGAATTCCCGTCCCGACTGAAATGACTCTTGGTTCTAAGTGCGAGTTTAATAAATGTACTGAATCTAACATGTAGCCTAAATAGAGGAATTCCTATACGAACCGAGGAATCCAGATTAAAAATAGGCTGGTGAAATAGGTTGTATAACCACACAACCGACCTAAATAGGATTAAGTCAGGAATATTTAATTGGCCGTGTAGCTGTAGCATGTATTCGGTCAGTGGGCGTCTTCATGAAATCTTTAACATATGTCTAAAAGTTCCGTACAAGTGGGAAAATGGTTAAGATAAGAACAACGCCACGCCATGGCGGAGCTGATAGAGACAGCAAAGGTGAACCTGGCACTGATGGTGAGAAGATTGCGACAGGTTCGGCGCACACTCACACTTACTCTCATATAACTATTCATATGACTTATACCGACACATCAAATCGTTTCCCAGTCGGAAAATATTCTTTTTAGTATGCGCTCAGGAAGCAGATAAAAAAAAAACCTGGCCGTTATTCAGAGGGGGGAAAAAAACCTTTGGGCAAGATGCAAATTTAAAACACTAAATCAAGTATTAAACGAGTAGCCTACTACAGCCTTTTGAAATAATAAATGCGCCCATAAATCGAAAAACAGAAATATGAGACAGTCTGAGATGTCTAAAAAAGCATGCATATAAACACAATACGTGGTCTACTTACTATTACTTTTTTTAAAAGTGTATTAAAGTTAATCCTAACACAGCTACAAAAAAATCCCTTTCTAAATTGAAGTTTATTTTTTTAAACAAATTGCTATACAGCTGGTCAAAGAATGAATGAATTTGTTGGCCAGAGGCATGCTGTACCTTTCTGACCCGTTTAAATTAAATAATTTCCTGTAAGCTCAATATTTTAATCCATCTCCATTTTGTATGTGTTTTTTCCAGGTCCCAAAGGATAAAAAATAAAATGAGAAGAAAGAAGAACATTCACTCACCAGACATTATTGGCGTGAAGAGGAGCAGGACCCAGTGAAACACCCCAAGCGCCTGTTCTTGGCTCTATTATATGGGCAAGAACGAAATATTGATAAAATTGTCACAAAGTCTCAATCAATCACCCTCACGACACTCTCACTATATACAATTATGCAGTAATATAGCCAGGGAAGCATTAGTTTGAGTTTTTCTGCCCTCATCCCTACTATTTAAAGTCCCAAGAACTCAATGATTTGACAATGATTTGATTGCGCGATACTTTCAATTTGAATATTCAAAGACTTCGCAAAAATACTTATATCTTAGCTATTTTCGCCATCAGAGCGCATGTAAGAGCACCCCCTTTAATAGAATATTACATCATTTCACACTTTGACACAAAAACAAAAATATATTTTTAACATTTTATCACCCTTTTGATATTGATGCCAAGAGGTTGGCTGTGGAGCTCTCTTTGCACTTTACAATATGAAAGAGCGAGCAAATGTCATTTCAAACAACACACAACAACCTCAATATATATCATACAGTTCATAACCATATAAATAAATAAGAAATAATATGTTCTGTAGCTTGATTGTAAACCATTTTTCCAGAAATGTAGGAATGGTGGGCGTGGCATATAGTGGCAGCCATTTTGACCATCAGAGCATGGGGAGCTTGTGCTCTCTGACACATTTAACAAAAGTTAACAGTTCTCTAATGAACATTGAATGAATATTATTTTGTATCATATGTAACCTGAATTTTTATATTAATCATATGTAATCTGCAATGCTTTATCGAAGAGTTGCCCTCAGAGTAGGATATTTCTTGTAATTATCTCAAATATTTTAAAAACACAATCAAATGATGCTGTTGCAATATTGATAATATTATATGACAAAAAAATACATTTTTTATATTTTACATACTAGGAAGGATTTTGTAAATTAAAGCAAGAGGGCATTAATACAATTAAATGTGCTCATAGTTCATCCTATTTTATTAAAATAATTGTTTGTGTTTTTTTTTTGTTTGTTTGTTTTTTTTGCTGATGAACGTATATTAGAGTGTGATGCTTATCATAAGAACCCTAATATATAATATTAATAATATCCCATTAATGAGCTATTAATAATGGATTTATTTCAATATAGGACCAAATTTAACAAACTTCTGCATCAAACCTTAATGTCTACATAGTTTTTTGTTTTTTTTTAATATTTAACATATTTTTAATTTAATATATGTATATATTTTTCGTTTTATTGAGATTTTGGATTGATATTTTGTCATTATTTATAGGTAGTGCCTGCTTGCAGTCTTGTAGCGGGGTTTATCTTAAGGCATTGTAAGAGACGCGGATGCCAGATATTTGCGCATCACATGTCTAGTTTATATATAAGCTATATTTTGTTATTATGATCCACACATATATATGTATATACCTTTTGTGTGTGTGTGTGAGTGCTTTTTTTCTGTGGCATTTCACAGTAAGCTTGTGTTTAAAAGGTGTCAAATATTTTTGGCGTCGATTGGTCACTTATGCTTACCTAAATTATTTAATAGTGAAATTGAACATAGATAAATATCATAACAACAATATTCAACACAATAATTTTTTTGTGTGTATAAAAGGTTTTTCTGGTCGGCATGGGTTCTTCACTCCTGTCGCCACCACGTGGTTTGAAACGTGATCAGCAGGTCAGGAGCAGGGCAAAGAACATAGTCACAAAAGCATGACCGTGATTACAGCACAAAGTGGACTTTGCTAGTCTCTTTATGATTTTTTCTCTTTTTTCGTGAAAATTCCTGAAAGATTTTTTGGAATTTTCTTAACTAACAACTTATCTAAACCATTAAAAAGACCCGAGTACATTTTCCACTTTAATTGTGTGATTTAACTAATGTTACTTCAGACAAACCAAATAAATATAACCCATTATCAGTATAACCAATATAACCAACTTAACCATTTAGTTTACTGAAGTAATCTGATATGAACACTGTAAAACCGGATAAGTTCATTTAACTCAAAAAATTTGAGAAACTAATTACCTCAAAATTTTTAAGTTGATAAATCATTCTTTAAGCCAAATACACTTAAACATAACAAAAATTTAACTCAAACCTGTTATATTTAAGTGTATTTGACTTCTAAATGAATTGATTTGTTAACTTAAAAATTTTGAGGTAATTAGTTTCCTCACATTTTTTGAGGTGAATGAACTTATCCAGTTTTACAGTGAAGTAATATGAAGTAGTATAGTAAAGAAATCGCGAAGTCTATTACTTCTGCCAAATTCACATACAGAAGCCTAATGAATCTTATCTATCTTTGTCAATTGTAACAGTTGTTATTCTGTGCAAAGCCCTTAAGTATCAGAATTTATGAAGGATTTATTAACTATGAAGTCGATACAACAAATGCCATTATGTGGCCATACATTTTGCACAAAAAGGACAAATCAGATCTATAAATTCAGATTTGCCCTATACATAATTCAGTAGTGCCAAGTGTTAGAGTTTTTGGTTTCTTTTGGCACACCATGTTTAAAACTTGGACAATCGACTGATTTGTTTATGTGCTTTGTTTCCATGACAATATTACACTGTTATCTGTCTAATCTTTTATACAGCAGCAAAGTTGCCTACAGTAAGTCCAGCCTAAGAGTTGTAATGTATGATAACATTCAGAATAACCAAAAGGCCAAGAAAATGTTTATGGAAAAATAAAGGTAATACAATAAAGGTAAACAGGGCAAAAATGGAGAGGATCTATACAAATAAAACAAATTATTTCAGTTTATTTATTACGTATACTTTCTTGTCATGACATCACCACAAACTCTTGGATTAATCTCTTTTGAAAGTAGACTCATATTAAAAAAATTATATTTTTAATTGTACAAGCATCAAAAACATGCAATAAATCACTTTATGGAGCAGGTATTTAATTAAACTATTTTTCTCTTTTTGCTTTAAAAGATACATTACAGTACCATCTAGTCATTTTAATAATAGATTAGCAATATATCAGTGAAATATATACATATAAAATTATATATTAAATGCAATTATTTAAAAGTTAAAAAGGAATGCCTTGTGGCTCTTCTCTATTCAACGTCATCTTACTAAGACGTCTTGTCCTCTTGAGTTACATTTCCCCTTTCTAAGGAGTTTGGTTTTTGTTGAATAAAAATGCCTTAATATCCAGTAGTGTACTCATGTGTGTTAAAGTTTTTTTGTTTGGAACTGATCCACCAAAAATGAGCTTTAGCTCCTGGTGTTTTAAAAGTTGAAATGGACTGTCCTTTGTTTCTCCTATATTCAACCAGCTTTGGCATGTTTGCAATTCAAATGCTCTGCATCAGAAAGTTCTTCTAATTTCACAGTGTGACCAAACTCCAGTGGCATCTTCTTTGACCCATGGCAACATGTCATTCAGGGCAGAGGGGGCATTCTCAGTGTCCTCTGTGGACAGAGATGGGAGTTTAGCTACATGTTCACTATATGTTGGGCATGGGAAGCTGGAAGGCAGCTGGAAGGAAGAGTGATATGGCATATCATCCAGGGTGTGCAGAGAGTAAAACTGCGACGATCCCATGCTGGAGCTCCTGGAGGACGAGCGGTACTGGCCGGGGCTGGACGGCTCCACTGGTGCAGGAGCCAAACCATTCCCACACAACCCCTCTGTAGGCTCCATCCCGGCCTGCTCCCAAGAATCCCTCTGCACACACAAACAAGACTCAGATTCCTGGCTGTGTGTTAATTCTCAGACGTGGAGGATGGCAATTATCTTATCAGGGAACATGATGTTTAGCCTGTGGTACAAGGCTGATAACATGTCTTTGTTTTAAGGAGGCCAAGCGTATTAAAGGTTGTTTTAAATGGAATTAAATAAAAAGTGTGCATAAATGAGAAAATAGTAGATTAGAAATTAGCACAATGGTCTTGGAGATATAACATTTTGTTACAAGGTATACAAGGTATATACAGGAATAACAATAAAAACACACTTGACTTGACTATATAAATATTTAGTCTGAACAGAATAATGAAACATAATCAGATTATGCTAAAGTGTTGTGGATTTTTGTTGTACAAATTGCTGCCATGATCATTATTTTAAAATAGCCCATTCATAGAAATAAGATCCACACCACACATAAAATCCACACCGAACTAATAGCCTTACCAGCATAAAGTGAGAGGTATCTCCAGGAAAAGGGGGAAGCCGAGTGCCCAATGCAGTGGACGAGAAGATAGAACTTCCTCCTCCAGAGTGAGCAGCACTGCGGTAATCACTGAAAGACTCTGGGTAGTAACTATCTATTAGGGATGAGTAGGTAGACATGGGCATAGTGTCACAAGAGAAGGACTTCCCTGTCAGTGCTGAAGAGTAGATGTCTGTCGAGAACTGCTTGCTCGAAGAGCAAAACTCAGCATCAGAAAAGAATGGTCTTCTCATGCTGTAGTATCCTGGTAGTGGATGGGAACCTGAACACAGTTTGAATGAACATGAGTGCTGCACATGTTAAGTAGACTGTGATTTATTGTAATAGTAGTGACAGCCAGTCTAGAAAAGCTATATAAATGCCTGTCATAAGTTAACAAATACAGAGCAAATAATAATAATTATAACAACAACAACAACAATAATAATAATAATAATAATAATAATAATAGAAATAGAATGGCACTCATTTCATAGTAAGACCAAGAAAGAACAACTTCCCTGGTTCTACTGTACTGTTTTGCATGTTGTGGATAGTGACTCACTGTGCAGACATGCAGACCTTATACTAGGGCATCACATATATCTTACATGATTGCTCTCTAGGGACACTATCTTTGATACAGTTCAAAATCTGACAATTTTGTCCATGTTATCTGGATTAATAAGATAACCTTAACATTAGCCAAGAAACAGCCCTGTGTTTAATTGTCTGGTCAGTACTTGTTTGGCTGAATAGCAAGCAACTTCTGGTGTCAAGCCAAAATTATTGTTGCTCTTTTTAATTTAAATGAAGTTGTTGCTTTCTGCACTAGTATGCCAAACTAGTTTGTCAAGTCAATAAATAAATGTATACTAAAATTATAAGCATGTGTGTTCTTGTTAAAGTTTCTTTATACTTTCAGTTGAAAATGATCAATGATCATTATAAACCAAATGGATGCTTAAGCAAGGGGCATTATATATATATATATATATATATATATATATATATATATATATATATATATATATATATATATATATAGTGTTTTTAATGTTTAAAAAAAAAAAATCTCACCTGCCATTTGGACAAGTTGGCTCTGAGCAGACACCCCCTAAAACAGAGTTGAAGGAGAGAGCTAAATCTCAAAATGTATTGTTTTATGTAAATGGTATGGCATATGTTTATGGCCGGATAAGAACGTAGGTTATGTATCTTTATTTATACTGAAATATACCTCTATCTCTGCATTACTGAGAGAAACTGGCATGTAATCTTGAAGACTAGGGACTGTAAAAAGTAAAGCTATAGTTAGGAATACTCATCCGTTAATAATTTTTTGGAGACATGGTCTTGTCTTGTGGTTTAGGATATTGCAAGTGTGCTCTTGATGTGTTTAGTTTTGCACAAATTTCAATGCATTCAGGTCCCTTTAGTTTAGAATAGAAGCGTTCTCTTTTTACCTAGTAATTGTTGTTGGTGTGCTTTGGGTGGAGCAGTCTGCTACATATGAATAAGACTGAGTTTGAATGGTGGTTTCAATAGCTATTATTATTTTACATGCTGGTAAAAAGTTAAATAATTGAATGTGTCCATTAGTTGCACTTCTTCTTCTTTGGCACGCTTTTCTACCTCTTTATAGTTTGTCTTAAATAACATATTTTGTAATATTTGTATGCATTTTTAAAGATAATTTAGACAACTTTTGCTATATAATCTGCAAATTGTAAAAAGTATAATAATAATAATAATAATAATAATAATAACAGAATAGAAAACTATTCAAATGAACTGCACTTGCTATTGTGTCTTTTCCTCAACACTTAATACAACCTACCATACATCAGGAAATAGGCAGCTCTCAATTAAAGAATTATATATTAAATGACACACTTTACAGCTCTCATTTAATTATTTCACTTAGTTTTGTTATCCAGCTTGTGATGTAGAGATTACATAAAAGTCACAAAACAAAACTCTTATAAAAGCAAACATATAAAGTCCACATGGAAATCATGTTACCATGTCAAAAGTGGATGAAGCAGCGCACAGCAGACAAAACTGATACGATGGAGGTTCTCAATCATTTGCATATTACAATCATGAAAGAGTCTATATCAACGTAACCCTGGCTGGAGGGCAAGCAAATTTTGAGGCCTGGATTTGAATGTCATTTGCCCATCACAAGATTTGGCCGTGTTGCCTATCTACAGCTCAGTGCATCTCTGAAGGCAGGGTATGAAAATGTTGTTGTGCGAAGAGGCAAGCTCTGCACCTGAAAGGCACTTGAAGAAAATGTGATGAGCTGGAAGCCGAGAGTAGGTTGGATTCAAAGATGTTAGATGTAATAGCTGAACAAAGCGTCATTCTGTGGTCCTGTTTTATGTTATGTATTCTTTGTTTTTTGTATATTAGGGTCTATAGCTTCATAAAATTATTTTAGTTTGGAACCCATTCTGATAGGGAAACACTTTTTTGTAATGTTCTACATAGAACGATTAAGGGGTCCTACAGATGGACAACTAAAGAACCCTTAAATAAATTCTAGATTTGACCTTGACAGATGTCTATTACTTCTACTAGGTTACATTACAAGCACATTCATTGACCCTTCCTGTTACTGGAACATTTATAAATTATGAGGCTCTACTGATATTATTATTTTTTTTAATCATGTGAGTATAAACCTCTCTACCTTGTGTTTATTTAGCAGAGGTTGTCCCACCCCACATATCCGGCTCAGTCTTCACAATACAATTCATACAGTTCACATGAGTGGCAGGCCCTTGAGATGTAAAGCAATAAGGCTTTATACAAAAAAAAGAACATCCCCTATGAGGACTTTTGGACACATGTTGATATCAGACACTGGTAAATCTTTTTAAAGAACCTGTACATGCTGTGTAAATCAACACCTGAGGCCATTCTGAGTAAAACAGAGGTGCAAAAACCAGCAAGGTGTTTTTACAGCTCAAAGTGCCATCAATATTAAAGGATTAGTGTCCTCATGCCAACATAGTCATTCCATGTAGACCATGACATCCAGCATTTTTAAGAATACAAAATTTGCTTGTACTTATTCATTTGTTTTTAATATGCAATACTTAAATATGTGTGTGAGATCTTCTCAGGGTTCAAATACACTGTCTTACATTGAATACATATTTTCTTATTTTCCACGTGTAAACCCGGAGATGCTGAGCCTTGTTATCTTTAATCTTATTTAGTACCCTGGTGTCTTCCTAGTCTTGTTCCATGTCCTAGTTTGCCTGTGATTTATGTCTTGGTTGTGTTAATTCTGACTACATCAGATCGTTCTTTGGAGATCTATAATACCTTTTTCACTAAACACACATAAAAAGATTTGTATTCCACCGATCACCTCAAGCTGACCATTAGTACATACACCGTTCTGAAGTTCCCACGGGTGTCCATATACAGAAGCAAAATTGAGAGATGTGAGAGCAGTAACAGAGCAAAAAATTATAATAATAATAACTATAAACACAAAATAGATGTGCTTGAGTATATGTGCAGTGCAGTAGCCTATGGGCCACAAGATACTGTAGTTCATATTGCACACATACCTTGAAGCACAAACAGCCAATACAACATACTAGTGTGGTGAGAGGGGGGAAAAACCATGAAATGCAAATACACTTTACAAACAGAACAGTGGTGGCATTTGCCATTGCTAACACAGAGGAGAGCTGAAGTGAGCTGACAAACTAACCAGCTCTATTTTTTTAAATTAAGCAGAGCAGTATTTAATGCTTGATGCTCAGAGCTTTCTGCACATGTGACTCACTTTCTGTTGCTGTGGATGGTCTCACATGGATACCCTAAAAATTTGCAGTTCCCCAAAACAATTTATGTCCAAGCCTCAACCCTGTTCAGAGGATAATCTTGGATACTTGGACAAGTTAACTTGGATACAGTCAATTTGTACCTTCTATAAACCTGCTGCTGTAATCACAAAGCCTGTCTCAAGATTATGCCTCAAATTCACACTCAATATCCTTTCACTACACTTAATACTGTTTGCATTTATTCTTCTACAACTGAATACTGTAATGATTTATAATTCCAAAATATAGCTATATATATCTGCCACTCAGAAGATGATGGGTTCCCTTTTGATTCTGGTTCAACCAGTTTGCTCATCAGAGTTTTAAATCTACATCCAGATTCTCTGACAAGCTGCTTTATGACAATGTCTACTGAATTGAAAGCCCTAAAGATCGCTGTGGATTTTCTTCCTCTTTCCTTTTAAGAACAGCTTACAGAACACTCAAGTCTCCACCAGTGAACAGTTGATAACTTCAGTTTGATACGATAGACTTAACATTAAAACTTTAATTATGCTCATATTCAAGTTCCTGTTAACATACTTAACAGGAACGCACTATTTGACTATAGTATACAGTTATAGGAGATAAATTATTTATAATAACACTATCCACTGGCACCCAGAAGAGGATGGGTTTCCTTTGAGTCTGGTCCCAATCAAGGTTTCTTCTTCTTGTGTTCTCAGGGAGTTTTTTTCTTTTCCCCTGTCACCTCTGGCTTACTCATTAGAGATATATTTAAATTTTTAATTTTCGTTTTATATCCAGATTTCTGTAAATCTGCTTTGTGACAATGTCCATTGTTTAACATACTATATAAATAAAATCTAATTGAATTGAATTTACTGAGATGCTTCTGCCAAGGTTCTTTTGATGAAGATGTTCATTTAATTAAATTTTTAAGTAGATAAATTCAATGAATATATATTTTTTTTACTTTACATTTTGTTTTTTGTTTTTTTTTACCATAAGTATCTAAATAAATTGGCATACAGTACTGTGCAAACATCTTAGGCACCCAATTTCTTTTTTTTTTATGCTTTTTTTTTTATTTTGTAAAAGATGCCTATTTGATGGCGTCTGCATTTTTAGATTTCCAAACATCACTCTTTCAACCAAAATAAAACATTACAAGAAAATGTTTGTATGCCAGTAAAGAAAGTAACATATTACATAAAACATATTGCCATATTCTACAAGATGCCAGAAAAAAACTTACCAGCCAATTTATTTATAAAGCTTTACAAATTGTACTTGGGATTACTGATGTTTTTTTAAAAGACTGGGTGGTCCCACTAAATATTTTGTTCATTTTAATGCTATTTACTGCTCTTTTTTAATGTAGAAAACATTTAATTTAATTATTTTTGAAGGCAAGGCATCTTTTGACCATTTCTTTACATTTTCAAACAGCATATAACATTTAACATATATTTTCAAATAACATGTCATCATATAGAAACTGCTCATAATAAAGAAAGCTGTTCATTATGTTTTCATCAGACAAATACATGAAATAATAATTAGGCAAAATCCATTACCCAAATGTTTAATTCAAAGTACGTAGTTATGAAAAGCTTAAGCTCATGCTCAGCATGGATTATACTCTAAAACAGCTGGCTATTTAACTCTTCTACTGTTGCTATTATATTCAGACAGCAAGTGTGGCAAGTGCCTCCCTTTGCTGTGTGTCAAGTTTAGATCTGAATGTTTGTTTATACCTGTAGTTAAAAGGCCACAGACTTTATAAAAGCCAGCTGAAACTCAAACCACTTTTGTGTTGTCCTGGATATGCTCAATTTACTCTTAAAAGTTTATATTTATTTATTTATTCATTCATTCATTCATTATTAGGCATTGTTTTTATTTCTATGACCACAATAAAACGTGTATATTTACAAATACTTGCAGCTGCATTTGTGTCTGTTTTTGTATAGAAATTAAAGTGATGAATGCATTTTAATCAGTAAATAACATACAAAACATTTAACTGACAGATTACCAGTGATATCTCAAAATCTAAACTAAAACAAATTTGTTTCACGAGCATTTTTTTCAATTGCTAAGTGATGATCCTCAACAACACTACATAAACCTACTAAAATATAATACTTTGCATTAGATATTGCTATTTATTTAAGGAAATAGTGACCTAGAATCCTTCTTACAGGCCACATTTTGTGCCTTTAACATAAAAAAAAAAATCAGTGGACAGATATTTATTCTTGCCTATGCACGATGCGTGTGCTGCCGTGCCGTGTGCTGCTGTGCATAAAGTAACCTGCTTTTTGTGTGCTTGTATGTTGTGTGCTTTCTTTTCTGATACTGCGTGAATGAATCCAAAGCTAAGTTGGCAATGCAAACAGAAGCGGCTCCCCTGTGAAACAATAGTGAGGACTTAACCATGAAAGGCTGGCGTTGCTAGTGCAGCAAGATGTCTAAAAGCAGTATTCTAGTCTGTCTGGGACAACAATGGCAGACTTGTCTGTGGTCTGCAGGATGAACAATATTACTGGGCAGGTGTGCGAGATTTTGACTTTGCATAGGCAGACCACAGACCAAAACGGCAGCTTAACTTGCTGTGGCATGGTGTTCGTGACCATTTCCATGTAGGTTATTGTTGCTGCCTTCATTGTGAATGCACATGTGATTGCCGTGTTCCTTTTAGCTACTTATTGCTTATGTTTTGGTATTTGCTGATGGGCTTTACATTACCACACGGGATGGAGTAAAGAGCCAGACTGAAAAAGGCATATACCTAAGGCCAAAGACTCAGGAATCATTAAAATACAATGACAATCCTGTGTGCAAATAAAAGTGCAAAGCCATGCATAATGTTACTAGATAGCCATACCAACTGTTTTAACTGACTGTTTGCATGCAATAAAGAAGAAAGTCCATGGGAACAGTGATGCAGACTGAATTTCAGTTTAGCTTAATGTCCAGACATATTAGATGTTGAACTTACAGCATAACGTGGCCCACTGGTTTGTCGTGATCTCTTTTCAGCCAGCAGATCCTTCACAGTATGCTTGACTCTGACTCCCTGATACACTCGCTTGGAATACTCTAGGAAAAGCAAAGATATCACAACACTAAATGCCTTTGCACATTAAAGTACACATTATGTGACAAAAAGGTGAATTCTTCATAAATAATTAAGTAGCAAATAGGTCTCCCATTACATTTCAGTCTTTATCCCAAAAATCAATAGATAATTATTTAGATTTTGCCTCAAAATACTCATACATGTTGCTCATTTTAAAAAAAAAACTAATTAACTACTAATTTTTAGTCTTTAAAAAAGCCTTTTCCCCCAGAATTAAAGATTTATAATTGTGGCATCCAAAACTAAAAGAAATGAAACTGCATAATAAATATCAGCATTTAAAAATGAATGCTGGCATTTAAAAAAAAATGCTGATCAACGGTTCATGAATTGCTGTCCTGAAAATCATATCCGTTGATGATTCATATGTGAATCATAGGCATGCTTTGGCTTGAGATTTCTAAGATAACATTCTGATAGTAGTATGGATACTGTGCCTGCAGGGGTTTATCTGTCATAGTTAGGAACTTTAGGCAAGTTTTGATCAGTGCAAAATAGGCCCAAATTAAATCTAGGACTATGTAATATCATAGATGACTCATAAATACCACAAAACATGCATCATCTGAGGAATATTTAAGGACAAGTAAAAGAACAGGTCCGCTGGTGGGATGAGTTATTAACTATATATATTATATATAATTTTTACATTTATTTTTCTATTTTAGATTTTCTAAGTTTGTATTATTACTCACATGAAATAACATTCCTGGGTAGCAGATATCCCTGTTAACAGATGCCATATTTGCAATTTAAAATGCTCTGAGAAATTGCATGCAAAAAGCATAGTAGTATTATGTAAAAGACCACAGATTTATGAATGATCTGCAAAGGGTATGATGGGTTTCAGTGCCTCCTCTGCCTTAGTGACAAACTGATTAAAGTTCTTGATTAAATTGATTAAATTATGCACTGTTTTCCGAGCTCTAGATTAGCTTTTGACAGCTATATGATCTTTGTAACCTTTAGAATCTTCAAAATGGCAGTCTAATACTGTGAAATAATAAAGACCAAGGAAGTACAATTGTGAGGACAATACTATGTAAGAGATATAGTTTCAGTACTATAATATGGACCAATTAACAAAACTCATCTATAGACTGATTCAAAACACAGTGTCTTGAACTCCCAAGTAGAAATATAGTTTTAGCTCACTAACAAGTGTTATTGTAGGTTATTCAGCTTACCAGCTTCCATGTTGTAGATCACGTTTGCTTGCGTTGAGAGTATTTGGAAGGCCAAGTCACTATTCCAGCAAAATGGCAGTGTCTACTTCAAACCTTGAACAGAATTTGATCATTGTACCATAGACAGCAGATCTTAACTAAACCTAAATGCTACTTTTCCATCAAAGCTGAATGAGTAGGCAGCTTTTGAAATGACCATCACCAATTTGTTTAAATGCAAATAAATGGCAGGACGTTTTTCCAATATTTGCATCTATGTTCTAGATTAAAGAGGAGAGGACACTGAAAGCAAGGCAACATCACTGGCAAACCCTACTTAGGTGCCTTTTTGCCATTTGTTGGGTATTTTATAATTATATTGATTGAGTACCATGTACCAAAAATTCAGCATAAATGTACTACAGAAGTCGGAACATAGCACTAAACCAGTAGTATGAAAACAGAATTTTTTTATCATAATATAAATACAAAGAATTACCAAAGCAAAATATAATTTTGTAATCTTATTGTGTTGTAATGTCTTTTTTGGGCTGTTAGTTAGTTTAAACTGTATATTCATTTACTGTAAACTCATCCACTTTGTAAATTTTTTTCTCTTTATAAAGTTTGTTTTTGTTCTGGCTGTGTATCTGTTGGGCTTCTTCTTCTTTTTTTTTTTTTTTTTAACTCTACGATAAATATGTGGTTTAAATGTATAAAATTAATAAAATTAATATAATTAAGCATATTGATTTTTAAAAAGCCTTGGTATTTGGTGGATTGGTATGGAAATGAAATAGTATACTTAAAATAGTATTTGAATTTCTAAACATCTAAGTCCAAAGCCCATTTATATAACATGTCTATCTCTTCTCCAAAATACTTTATCTTTTTTAATAATATGATATTGTATGTACAGTGCAATTGAATATTGGATCACTTTAATTGGTACCAATTTACTGCACACTAAGCTTGGCACAATGTGAAACATTACATGATACATTACATTACATTATAAATCATTGAGAAAATGATTAGAAACAACATGGGAAACTGTCTTGTATCATTCATAAATCTGACCTGAAGGTGATAACATGTAATGTGTCAAAAGGATTAGGTGAGTCTAAAAAATTTTCAAGGTTGCGCTTGTATTGTGGCAGTGATGGTTCAGTGGTTAAGGTGTTGGTTTACTGCTTAGAATGTAGTGAGTTCAAAGCCCAGCACCACCAAGCTACCACTGTTGGGCCATTGAGCAAGACCCTCAACTGCTCAGATGTATAAGTGAGATAAATGTAAGTTGCTCTGGGTAAGAGCATCTGCCAAGTTCCCTTGATGTAAGAAAAAAATTATGTAAATGTTCTAACCTGTTGTCACTTCAGGGTAAATGTCAGTTAGTAAATTCCTTCCCTCCTTTCAGTGCAGAATTAATATGTTGGCTTCTTGCCAAACTGTTAGATATTAACAATATTATTGTTATTTTATTTAATTATTTACTTTCAGTAACAGAGTAAGAGCTTTTAGATTCTACACAGCGCTGTGCTTCCCTCTAGGGGAGGACTGTAGAGTAACACTTTAAAGTCACCCTTACTTCCTGTACTTCCGGTTTATATATAATCAGCATTGTGAAACCACTCAAATAAAGTAGAATTTTTTTGGTAACCATGTCTTGGATGTCTGGAAGTCATGACTACCTTCTTATCATTTTTGAAAATACAGCAATAAACAGGAACACTATCTAGTAATTTGTATAATCCATTTAGCCTAATAAAGTGCAAGTTGGGGGTCATGGAAATACAGAGATGAACTGGAAAAATATCTAGTCTGGTCTCATGGGAGTTTGGAGACAGCTCAGGAAAAGACAAATTATGAATTACAGTATGATATCCTCCCCTTGTCTCACTTGCCTTGTTATCAACAGGGAACAGCCAGTACACATTCCACTCCTTTTAGAGGGGAAATATCCCTCTAGCTAAGTACATGGAATCATCGGGTTACATTCTCACTCCCCTTACTTCGCCTTGTTCTTCTGACTTCATCCAAAAAAGGGAATCTCTCTGTAAAAATGTCATCAACTTGAAGACTGACGTCAATTCAAGACATATCTCAGTGCTACAGGAAAAGCTGAGCATGTATCTGAGAAATACATTTGTAATGTATAAAAAATACTATTTAATAAACCTCCACTGATACTTCTTACAGATGTCTTTAAAGTGTGGCACTGAGGCATTTCAGTTATATTTGCAAGTGGGTGTATATTTAAATGTGTGCCAACTATCCCATTCATTCATTTATTCCTTTTCTTCAGTAAGTCCTTTTATCCTGGTCAGGGTCCCAGTGGAACTAAAGTTTTCTCCAGGAACTCTAGGCACAAGGCCTATTCACACTTACTCAGTGTGCTCTTAGTCATCTATTCATCATGATCCTCATTACATCACTGAACAGCTTGCTTGAGGGGATGGGGGATAATCCTGATGTTAAACATGAATGAGACAGCCCTGCCTCTTCTGAGTGAGAGTGTTATATAAACAATGGTTGGGGAGAACTTCACACAGGATTTAGAGTTAGAAGAATTCCTGCACATATTTTACATTTTACACTAATCTAGGATCAGCACAATTTTCTACACCTGAATCCACACATAATCCTCGATATCCTTAAATCTGAAAGAACAAATACCATATATTTTGAGCCAGATGGAGCAGTTTGCTCCTCCTCCAACCCAATTTTATGCAAAATCTGCAGCAAATATAATGAATGCAATTTTGTTCCATTTTAGATGAATAAAGTTGTAAGGAAAGCCAGTGGTGCTAATACTGACCCTCAAACCTCAGAGTTGTTTTATAACACATACTGAAATGTTTCATTATGAGTAGGTTCAGTATCATCACCAATTAGATCCTGTCCTACTTGCATCTCATTGCCTTGACTACCCATGAAGGTTTGTGCTTCTAAAAAGGTTAGTGTTCACAGGTCTGTGTTCTGTCTAAAAGAGGAAGATAAAATTAGATGAAGCATTGTTAGGAAGCTTCAAAATCAGAGAAGCATCATTTTGACTTGTCACTATTCTAAAAACTAAGTTTTAGTCTTGTATAAAAATGGCCATAAGTAGGTATATGCTAAATTTATAGGATCATGCCAAACATTTCTGTCAAATGCCAATTATCATATAATGAGTTAATCTTATATCTTTGAGGAAATGGTATCTAGAACCCATGCATATATGCACATACAATTTTTTATATATATATATATATATATATATATATATATATATATATATATATATATATATATATATATACATACATACATACACACACACACACACACACACACACACACACACACACACACACACACAGAGTACTGTGCAGAAGTTTTAGGCACATGCAAAGAAATACTGTGGAGAGCAATAAAGAACAATAAACAGTAGTAAATGAAACAAAGTCAATATTTGGTGTGACAAAAAATTTACAATAAAAATAAAAATAGTAGTCTCTGGTAGAATTAGTGCAGTTTTATAAGGAAATGAGCTGTAAGTTTTATTGAGAGTCTTGCAGAACCAGACACGGTTCATCTGGAGACTTTGACTGTCGCACTCACTTCTTATTTCTGCAGCAAAACCCAGAAGCCTTCATTATGTTTTTTGTCTGAAAAGTGTCTCTTACTTAATATACTGCGTTCTTTAATGACATACAAACATTTTTCTGTAATATTTAATTTTCTACTAGAAAACTAATATTTGGGAATCTAAAACGTTTTTTTTTTTGTACTGACTCGATAATGTAGAAGTCATAAAATAAAAAAATCTATAACCAAGTTTGAACTAAAAAAAAAATAGGGTGCCTAAAACTTTTGCACAGTACTGTATAAATGATCGAAACTTAGGTCATATAAAGTCAGATAAAATGATAATCATATATAATAAAATGATGACAAAAGTAACTAAATACTAGTTTAACTAGTGAGTTCCCCAGTACCCTCACATGCAATAAATTGCTGGCACTGCAATTTCCCAGGCATCAGAAGAGGAAAAAGTAAATGCCACCATTCCTGACAGTAAATGTCACAATGTTCATTTGTCACTGAGGTACCTCAAACTCCAGAGTATATAGAACGAAATAATGGAACATTGCAGTGAGTGAAGCAGAACTTTATAAATGTCAGGCCTAAGCTTAAAAGTACAGCATAATGCATGAGGCTCCATTTCAGCTGATAATTAAGAGTAGCCCTGCTGTTTTAATAAGGCATGTTTCTCATTACTGTACTGGTCGCAGGACACCAGGCAAAACATGCGTTTCTGTAGCAAAGGATGGAAACAGGGACCAAGATTATATAATTAAACCCAGCAGCACTGAGTGAAAGATTTACATACACACCATTAGAGAAAATGAAGTTCATTGCAGTTAAATAGGTTATTAGACGGGGCCAAAAACTGTATATTAGCATACATAGATCTGTATACGGACTTTGTGTGTAAACTGTAGACGAAGATAGAGCTTTTCTTGACAAATCTTGAATCTTGCATCTTGAGATACGATATCTCCTAGAAAGTCATTGGATCTTGGGCATACTTTCCTGTCATGAATACTGAATCTTTAATGTGAACTATCACTGAATGTGTCTGTTGGTTCAGTGTGCAGATTTGAAAGCATTTCTGTGTTGTGTTTAAAAAAAATATATTGTTATAAAATGAAAAGAAACACAACATGTAAAATTTAAATTTTAGGTTATATAAGTAGTGTTACAGATGCACCTCACTGAGAGCCAAATGTTTAGCCCACTGCAGGATGAACAACAGCTGCTTCTCAGCTATGTGTCTCCTCAGAGGCAGGAGATTTTTCCATTTCTTATTCTAGTATACTAAAAGCTTCACATAGGCCTATGTGGGTGAAACTTTGTTTTAGAAAGTGCAGGGAGAGGAATGATGACAGGGCACTGAAAAAAAAACACAAAACGAGGCCAATCTGTGCTAAAAAAAAAAGTTTCACTGTCTGTATCAAACGCTTCTATTTTAACCATCATGTAAATCTATACCAGCTTTACTAGCTCTCGAGAATGATGGATTTTGAATTCTTTTAAAATTTGGTTGACATGGTTTACATTGGATTTTCACTGGAAGCCCTTTAGAAGCAAGAAAGAAGTTAAAAGTTTGATTAAACTGGCATTATAATGACAGATACATGCCATAAAAATATGATACAATGTTGTGATTATAGACTTCATCACTTGACATCACCTGACCATCACACCCATATGTGCTTTTGAAACATCAGATTTCAGATTTAAGTCCTCTTTGCTGTTATAATAACCTCCATTCTTCTGGGAAGGCTTTCCACTACATTTTGGAGCATGGTTGTGGGGAGTTGCTCATTCACCCTCAAGAGCATTAGTGCTGTCAGGTGATGAAGCCTGGGGTGGAGTCACAGTTCCAATTCACCCCAAAGGTGTTCAGTGGAGTTGAGGTCAGGGCTCTGTGAAGGCCACCCTAGTTCTTTCACACCAACCTTGGCAAACCATGTCTTCATGGAGCTCATGGAGCATATTTGGCGCTCTTAGTTCAGTTAAGGGAAATTGTAATGCTACAGCATACAAAGCAATCCTATACAATACTGTGCTTCCAACTTTGTTGTAACAATTTATGGAAGGCCCACATATGGGTGTGAAGGCCAGGTGTCCACAAACCTTTGGCCATATAGTGTATGTCTACCCATAAATTTTTTAAAAAAAAATTCACAATTTTGTCATTTTAATTCATTTACATTACTGATGAGAAAATCCAGAGAGCACCACAAGAAAATTTATTTTTATTTTGTGACCATTTAAAATATAGAAACTTTAAAAATAATAATAATAAATAACTCTATGAAGATGTTATGAAATAATAAAATAGCATGGACCTTCACTGAAGGGATAATACACATTATTGTTTTTCGATATGTTTGATACATGTAATATACACAACTGAAATGCTCATATAAAGTTTACATAATGAGACAATGCAGAAATGGTTGAAGGCTCTGAACAATTTAAAAAAATTAGTAAATCATGCTCGTATCACCTCGGGTAATATAGATGTACGGTAAATGCATGTCACAAACATGACTAAACTATTTCTTAGCTTAAATTACTAGAGGAAAAAGTGGGAAAGCCATACTGACTCTGTCACATTAAAGTACTCTACATCATCATTTCACTAATTCTCAGAACAAATTAAAACAATTCTACTAGCTTTGGACAAAACCTGTAAAGTGAATACCATAATGACTTTGCAACAGTAAAATAAGAAATATATTCAACTATCATTAATTTGACTAGTTGTAGGTGAGCTATTACTGTTATATGACATAAATAACAATCAGACCTATCAAAAAAATAAGTTACTGAATGTGTATCCCAAGACTGAAATGCTTGGATACTGATTTATTCAGTCTGTATTGATTTAGAGCTTCACTGCATGGGAAAACAACCAGAGGACGCTGATTAAAATATTATATCCACTTGAGGTAGATCTCTACTGGAAATAAAGCAATAGTGGTTTTAAATATATGTTGGAAACAGCACTTCATTCAAACAGGCCAAAGCCATGTTGTTTGGACTGATTTAGTTCTTCATCCTAAAACTAAGCTTCTCCTGCTTTGCTTCAAAGCCCTGTCAAGGAGGTTAGTAATAGTTGTCATTTTTCTGTCAACTACTAGATCCCAGATGGCTGGAGGAGTCCAGCACAGTTTGGTGCTTTACCAGCTTTTACAAACCTACTAAACTTGGCATTAAAATAATGGGATGAATTAATGAATTAATGATGAGGGGAATCACCAAACCATGCCGGACTTGCGGCCTTCAGGACAGGTCTAATGTTAAAGTCTGCTTAGGTGTGTTTAGCACTCCTGGTACATACACTCTCCAAATACTGGCCTGGGTTGCTTGGAAGAATCACACTTCTCTTTGTCAACAACCTTCCCAGTGAAATCAACACAGTCCACATTGCGATGGCGTTCCCCATGACCGCATGTTCGGGAACATGAAGACCATGGGCCTATTTGCCACATGGGACATGGAAGATCTGCACAGGGCCTGATGTCTGCAGGTCTGAGGTCTTTGTCACAGTGATTATAGTAAATGCCAGCATTATCCTTGCATTCCACTGTTCTCCGAGACCATCCTGAACCACAGCTTTTGGAACACTCTGACCACTCTCCTACTACCCACTGTGGAACACCAAAAGGATGAACAGATGTCTTTCCTTCTTTTGTTTTACTGAAAGGGATGCCTTTGGGGATAAAGAATGTATATTTGATCTTTGCTGGGGCTGTCTCTCCAGTGGTGGACAGGAGTTGGATGGTGATGGCTTCCTTGAGTTGGCGAAAGCTCTGAATCCGTTCTAAGATGGTTGCTGAGCCACTGTACTTGAGCACAGCCCCATTAGCTGGAATGTCCTGTTCAACAGTGGACACAGAGAAGTTGCCATTCAGTATATACTGACCATTTTCTCTTTTGATAGCTAGGTAGTTCCCATCATGTTTTTTGCCCTTGAGGCTCCGCTGCTTGATGTCAATGTTGGTGGCCCCTATTGGGATTGTTACAATATCACTGTACCCCTGGCTGAAAATAGAAGAGATTAAATTAGTCATTCACAATAACCTATTATAACAATGACTTATTATAACAGTGACCATAGCAGTAACAATGGTAAAGCATTAAGGTTAGTGGTCTTACATGACTTTATTATATGAACCTGATATCTTCCTGCAGCTAAGACCATTCCCACCACATACACCACACTTGTCAAGCTTCTTATTGGAGCCAATCTGGAGGTCACAGCCAGCTTTAATGCACTGGCCTTGGACACAGATTGACGTAGAATCTGGACTGCATGCTGTTCCATCAATGACCTGCAGTTAAGAAGTACTTGTAATTAGAACTTTTACCAAGGCTTTGACCTTAAAACAATGAAGCCATTAATTAATTTAAAAATAAGCATGAATTTCAGATCTCTTCATTATCAAAATGAAGTCAGGGCTCTGTATTTACCTTGGCTTCAAACACTCTGAATTCACTGCTGCCTCTTGCTCTACAAAAGAGTTTGCATCTGTCCCGTGGTGATACACCAGCATATTTTGGTATCCACTGCTTGACATTTCCACGAATATCAAAATGATTGGGATTGTTATACTTCTCACACTGTTCTTCACGGAAGCTTTTCCCTGTAATTAACCACCATTTGACATTAAAATAAGAAACCTGTTATTCAGAACAAAACTATGCAAGCCAACACTAGCTATTTCTATCAGAGTTTCCAAACTTTCCTTCAAAAGTGCATTGCATTCTTCTCATTCTTTTCTAAAACACCATTTATAACCTCACGAAGAGCTTGGTAATTTGCTGAGTGTGACAGTATCCACACCTTATCAGTGGAAAACTGACATTTGAAGACCTGAATAGGGAAATACTGCTCAGCAGAGTGTAGCGTGTAACATACCATGGCTGGTTTCACAGGCCTGTGTATTGCAGGAGCGATACTGAACTCTCTGTCCCTCGCAGTATTTTCCTCGGTTCTGAGGAACTGGCTGGTCACACTCTCTGTACGAGAACATTACTCCTCCACCACAGGAGCGAGAGCAAGGCTTCCACACGCCCCATTCTCCCCATCCACCATCCACCACCTCCTGCAGCCACATACAGCCAGAGAAACTCACAATAACACAGTCATATTGTGCACTGCTTAATTTCAAATATGGACTTGAAGCACCATGTTCAATAAAGTTCTTGTCACTTACTTGATATTCTTTAAGTTTTAAGCGATAAAAATATAGACGAATAATTACTATACCAAGACTTATATAAGAACCTCATGACGGGCTATTTAATAATAATATATAAGAAGAAGAAGAAGAAGAAGAAGAAGAAGAAGAAGAATTATTTGAAAAGATGCTAAAGATGCTTCACATTATTATTATTATTATTATTATTATTATTATTATTTACCTTGTTACCTGGTTCCATTACCTCCTCAGAAGAAATACAAACACCATCCAGGCACTTCCTGTTGGGGGCACAATCTGTGCCATCTGCCCAGGGTAAACTCCCATTTCTGGTGGTACACACAGACTGGCCTTCCTCCTGGCACCACAGCTGGCTGCACACCTCACCAGCAGAGACATTCTGACAGTGTGAGAAATTCTCTCCGAAGGTCTGCTGGCATTGGTGGTCCAGGCTATAAATCACACCAGGCAATTCATTGGGCAAGGGCAAAATCTTCTCAGGGGCATCCAGTAAGCAGTCTCCTGTTAATAAGCATTGAGGAAGAGAGCACCATAAATCTAGAGAGACACATATTGTGTAATAGTAGGAATGTCTGGCTCCCTTTGCTGACATTTAGGGAGACCTGCAGGAATGCACATCTGGACAAGTGAGCTAAGAAGAGCAATCCAAATGAGAGCAAGAGCCACATGGGAGAAGATCGCCCACCTCAAACTCTACAGTAAAGTAGGAGGGAAGTAAATAATTTATTTTAAAAATGACCTCAGTACTACAGAGACATTTACTTTGTCTATGCTTCTATTCTGTGAACAGCAAAATATTCTTTTAAGAGATTAAACTTCCTGTTTCCATTACGATCCCTCAGAGAAAAAGGGCAATATGATGTCCTACAAAGTTCAGTTTTCGGCTCCTATTGCTCTCTTTTTCTATATAGCCAAGATGATGTTGGCTTTTGCTTCTATGCTGATTATAAACTTGTTTCTTTTTTAAATACTTGTCAGTTCAGTCAGATTCAGCAGCACAGCTGTGTAAACTAAAATCCTGTTGAAGATAAAAGCTTTGCCTTAATATATTTTAACACGTACTTCTTTTAAATGTTATTGTATATTGATGTTAGGTATTAAAGTCTGCCTACAGTGAATAACTATATAATTAGGTACATACCGTGGCCATTGTCAAAGAACTCTGTGATGTAGAATGCACTGCAGGGGGACCAGGGGGACTTCTTTATAAAGCTTGTATATACTGGAGCCATAACATGATGCGTGGGCAGATTTCCAAAATACCTCTCACAGTTCTTCGAGTCATCATGAGGCATACTCATCACATGGCCTAGACAGAAAATATTAATTAATGGATACACACTTATGTGAATGTAAAAACATTAAGTCTGTTAGTACACTTTTAAGTATAGTCACACCTAATTCATGAGCTATTGTGAAGGCCGCCTGTAGTCCGTTGTCTTCAATAACAGAACAACTCCTTTTAGGGTCACACATGGTCCCCACATCAGCAATGCCAAGTGTGTCACAGCTCTGATGGCCACAAATGTCCTTGTAAGAACAAAATGAACAGCTTTATGTTTTAAATCAGCTTCTTTTCATAATGATGGCAAATAAATATTTTTGTGTTTTCATAAAAAAAGTTATATATATATATATATATATATATATATATATATATATATATATATATATATATATATATATATATATATATATTTCTGGCAGACAACAAACTTATCAAGTGACAAAGTTTAACAGTGTGGTATCTGAACAGACTCCTAACAACATGCCTGGAATCTTTTCTAGCCATTTCCCAACATAAGACCTAGCCACACATAAACCGAATCTTAGCTGGACAGAACACAGCTTGTTAATCAAATTCATATGACTACACCTTACAGAGGGCCAGCACAGTAGCAAGCGTGTACCACTAACCAGTAAAAAGCACTGTCTAGATTTAAAACAGTTAGATCTAGTTTCATTTTTTTTTTTCACCTCTCTAGTGAATAGCAGAGCAGTGTCGTAATGCTCAGGATGCCTCTGGCTGGATGGGTTGAATTGCTGCTGCCAAGAACAGAAATTACGAAGTGCCAAGCCTCCATTACTGGAGACAGATGGTCCAACCTCCTCATCTTCCACTATCAGCAACTTCACTACCACCATGTTCAGTGAGTTTTTAATGCTGGGATGCTTGTAAATCTGAGCAGCCACGGACACCAAAGTCAAGACATAGTGCTGTTAGAAGGAAGAAAATAAAGCTCAGTATTAATCATGACTGCCAAACTTGCTTATTTAAAAAGATGTGCTTTTGAGCCATATGTCATACCTTAGTACAAGCACTTTACTTATTTTAGGATTAAATATACATTCAGATCAGGATAGGTCATCTACAGTTTAAATTGCCATTTAGCTACATCAATAATACACTTTAGGTTTATTTCTAAAGACCTTTCGCATAGCTGGAAACTGCACAATACAGAGTTGGCTAGTGCATGTGAATTTTTTCTTAATAAAATGGAGCTAATTGACTGCCAGTCCAGTGAGCCTAACCCTGAATCTACATTATGTGTTTCCTCTATCCAGATGGTGCATGCATTTACACTTCTGCATATAATCTGCAAAACTCACTAAGGACATGAATGATTTGTGCCCTTCTGGGATTATCATAACATTTTCTGGGGGGGGGGGAAGCAGTAGTTTAATAATCTCAGGTAAATACAAAGGACATATGTTTCATTATAAACTTCACTTAGTTTAGCCTATATAAAAAAATAATTCAGTATCAATTTATTTTCCTTTAAGCAGTAAAAGGTCAAAAAAAGGAGTTGATTTGGGCAGAAAGTGATGATTTTTTTATAGAATGTGTTATTTTGAAAAATGTTTTAACAGTTAAGATATCATAGTGTTTAATTAACCCTTGGTGTTCGTTTGGATTTACATAAACATTATAAACACGCATTTTCATTTATTTACTGTGTAGGAAAATTCCTCTAAACTGCCGTCTCGAGCATCATTATGATCATTTCGTCCACTGACTTCAGGTGTAATCCAGCACAAGGTATGTAATAGCGCAGCACGTGTGTACAATTGTGTTTGTTGTTGTTGTTGTTGTTGTTGTTGTTGTTTTTAAAAAACGAGTTATGAAATTATCTCTGAAATAATTGATTCATATCTGCTCATGTGTCTGTCCACTCGCCTTGGTGTCTTCTCCGTAGAAACTCGACACTGAAGCGTCCGCCACCACCAGAGTCTCGATAAATCTCGGCACGGAGACAAAGCGCCTGCGTCTGGAAGACCCTGAGCTATCCCTGCTGTGTTTACCTGACCTCAGGGAACTTTCCCCATGTGTCCCAGCAAGCCACTGACTTGCGCCTCGAAGTGTTTTGGTCAGTTGTTGTCTTGTGATGACATGCAGCTGGTCAGTTGCGCTGTCGTTCGTTCCCGTGCCAAAGCGCTTGGGCTTGATCTGGTACTCGTCTCCGTCCGAAATGAACGATCCCACAATGCCGTGACAAAGACTGACCGACACCACTGACTCATCATTAAAGTCAACAGTTCCTGTAAAGAAGCAGCCTTGCAGTTGTGATCCAGCTGTTGCGGTTTCACCCATGTTCACATCTGTTAGGTCGAAGACTGACACCTGTCTCTGTGCTGCGGATAAATCCTTCGCTCGGATATGATACGCTTTCAGTAACGGGGATATAAAGCTGGTGTCCGGTTGTAGATTCAGTGTGAAATTGCGCCCGAAAGCCCTGAGTATAAAACTCGGATGATCTTCGCTTCTCTTCGTTACGCGTCTCCCGGTGCGTCCCGTTAAACGGACAGGCACGACCTCTTCTGCTTCAAACCCCTCCGAAACTCTCCCACTGAATACACACGCAGCTAAAAGTACAATATAATACCACGGGCACATTTTATCCGATAGGCAGAGATTTAGACGCACTTTATGCTGAGCGTGATGCCGCGTTTTGTCCGGCGCGTTATACCCGCTGCGACTCGCCGCTGTCCCGCGTTAAGGATTTGCGCACAGCCTTGGTCTAATTATCCAGCTTGTGCTTTCATCAGCGAAGATCTACGGTACTGTATATTTCTAGTGGGTCCACATAGGCTACCCTGATTCACATAGTCTACAGGACTCTCTCTCTCTCTCTCTCTCTCTCTCTCTCAGCTCCACGCTTTAGTACATCTGTGTCCACCACAGAAACGCTCTTTATACTGTCGAACTCTGCTGAGAAAAAAAACAGAAGTATAACAGGCTATATTTAATCTCTGAAGTGGTCTCTCCTCCCACTCACATCTCTGGCCCAATATAAAACCCGAGTCTGTTCCTCGAGTCCTGCACAGCTCCTGTCTCCAAGACGAGCTGTTATGAACTTGGTAGTTCTTTAAAAGTCATTCTTCAATGCCACAGCTTAGACCGTAAATATATTATTTCCTATAAACCTATTTAGATTTCTTTATCTTAACTGTCGTCTTGCTGTCATAGAACTTCATGTTCTGTCACCTGAGATCAATTGATGGTGTTAACTATCTACTAATAGCCTAGTTATCTGCATAACAGGCCAACAGGTTAATAAATTCAGTGTGTGCGCCAACTGTCGACTATATGTGTAGATGAAATGACTCATAGATTGTGAAGGGCAATCTTTATCAATTCTTACAGATGACGATGTGATTTAGCGCATTTAGGAGCTGGATCATCAAGTTAAGTATATAGATGTGTAATGAACTGGCACATCCACAAGGAGGCGGTATAGAGATTTAGAGCGCAATTTTTTCTATCACTTGGAGCTCGATGCGCTTTGGGTGATTTTGTAAAGCTTGTAAAGCCTTGTAAAACCTTGTGAAGCCTTGTAAAGCCTATTTTATTCATCATTTAAGTAATAAATTAAAATTACGCTATTACTTGTTGCTGGTTAAAGGGACATTCCACTATTAGAGTACGTGAGGCATCAATAGTCTTCAAAAAACAACTTGTTTGTTATAGGTGTACAAGGAATAGAGTTGAAGATCCAGGATAATTTTAAACATTATTCAGTAAAGAATGATAACTTTGGAACCAGGTGTGATTTTAGTGCCCTAGGCAATATATAGGAATGGGGCCCTATAGTGTTTTAACATCAATCGGTAAATTTTCATCATACATTATTTAGCATTAATAACTAAAAAATATATATAATTTGCATTTTTAGGGGGCTTGGAATCTTAGTAACAGAGTTGAATTGTTGAGCTGTGCTGACAATATATATATATATAGAGAGAGAGAGAGAGAGAGAGAGAGAGAGAGAGAGAGAGAGAGAGAGAGAGAGAGCAAATAGTTGAGGGGACTTGCTTTTCTCCTGGCCATGCTGTTAGAAAGGTGCTTGATGATGCATCTTTGTGTTTGTTTGTTTGTTTGTTTATTGTTTGTCTTGTGATTTGTTGGTTTTACTCTTACTTAAATGGGTTTCAGTAACATTGTGTGATACAGCTTAAATGTATAATTATTATTACTTAAAATTAATTAATAATGCAAATGATTTATTTCCACCATTAAATGACACATATAACAATTTGACTATACAATATTTTTTTAAACCACATTTTTGTCATTTCATTTGAGTTTTTGTTATAAGACAACATGTCTTATCTTATAGTTATAGTGCATGTCTTCTCTAAAAGTTTATGGTGGGACAAAAAAGGTATTATACTGTTGGGATGTCCCTAAAATTTTTGCTTCTGCTTTTGCTTTTATAACCCCAAAACCTCAAACACCAAAATATTTTTCTTTCAGTTAGTAAGGTATGTGATTGGGTATGGTCAGCATTTTTTTAAAATCATGTTTACTTACTAGTTTAAATGCACAGACCTGTAACTAAGCATGAATGATATTTCAAAGTAAATGGTGACAAAAGTCGAACACAAGAGGGCGGAAATTTGCTTCTTTGTGAATACATGAGGTGGCCTTTGGCGCATTTATCACACTTGGGGAAACTCTTAAAATGCAAGCATTCATTAACCAAAATAAAATAAAATAAAATATGTATATTAGAACTATAAACACGGAAATTTTTCCTAAAGATATTCTTTTAGTTACAGAATTTCATTTCATACAGTTACTATACAGCAGCTAGGGTTTACCACAAACATAGTCTACATAGTATCTGGAAAAGTGCGCACTTTCCCATCGATTATGCGTTTACACTTCATATGATTTTGCACCATCGGTTAAGGCCACGCCTAAATGTCCCTCCAGCTTCAGCGTTATTCAGGCGAGCTGAGCAAGTACCCAATCAGCTCTCAGCTCCCTAACCACTCTCACTTTAGCGTGAATTGTTTACATATGACGCAAGAGATGAAACCTGACAGAGTCTGCACAGCCATGGATTACTGAGGTCATTTTGCTGATATAGGATAATTAAGACATGCCATTAAGGGCACTACAAATTCTTGCATGGTATTTTTGGAGGGCATCGCTGCACTAATTAACAATGTACGTCCAGCAGGTGTTTTATGTTTTAAACTTCCTGCTTATTACCAATTTATACATGTGCGTAGAACTCGAATTTTGCGAACTTGTGCAACTTGGCAGTGAGAACAGGGAGAGAAGAATTGATCGCAACATGGTTTTTCAAATAAAGGCTTTTAAACAGCTCTTCCATCTGAACGTTGTACCCGACTCTAGTTTTCTTGCACCTGACGTCGCATATGAGAAACATATCCTCTCAAAAGTGTCGTCTCTGCGCAGCTGCTTCTACTCCGGGGATGTGAACTCGGACCCTTCTTCCTCCGCGGCTCTCAGTGTGTGTGGAGGAGTGCGCGGTGCGTTTTCTTATAACGGTATGGAATACGATTTCCAGGTCAGAGGGAATGAGACCGGTGATGGATTTCCCTCAAGCGCTGGAAAGACGCACGTTATACGCCGCCGGTTTCCCCGTAATGTCACGTCAAGATGCGGAGTAACATCTGGATTGAACCAAGGCGCTGCAGAACCACTGCAAATGCCCGAGCGCGTAAAGGCGCACGCGGAAATACGAAAAAAGGCTGCTCTGAAAGGCACAAACAGGTCCAAAAGGTTTGTTTCTCTGTCCAGGTATGTGGAGGTGTTGATTGTAGCTGACGAGTCCATGGCCAAGTTCCATGGGGACGACCTGAGACATTACCTTTTGACTCTCATGGCTGTTGCCGCCAAGCTGTACCGGCACCCCAGCATCATGAACCTCATCAACATTGTAGTAGTGGATATGCTGGTGATTTATGAGCCTGAGGAAGGACCCAAGATTTCCAGCAATGCTGCTGTCACACTACGCAACTTCTGCACCTGGCAGAGAAGGTTGAACAAGGTGAATGACAAACACCCTGAGTACTGGGACACTGCTATTCTGTTCACAAAGCAGGTAAGGAAGAGTCTTGTATCACTTCACTTAATCACAGCAGGCAGGTTTTACTTGTTTCTGTGTATAATGAATGATTATGCTCAACACATGTGCACGCGAGTCATGGGGCTGCAACCAAAATATATAAATACATTATAGATGTACAATCTATGGCCAAATGTTTGCATACACTTGCTTTTTGAACATCTGCTTCCAGATTTAGTCCCCTTTCGCTGTTATAATAACTTCGACCCTTCTGTGAAGGCTTTCCATTAGATTTTGGAGCATTGCCCATTGAAACCACAAAATAATTAGTGAGGTCAGACACTGATGTTGGGCAAGGAGGTCTGGGGTGCAGTCAGTGTTTTAATTCATCTAAAAGGTGTTCAGTGGAGTTGAGGTCAGGGCTCTGTGCAGGCCACTCATGTTCTGCAACTCCAAACTTGGCAAACCATGTCTTCATGGATCTTGCTTTGTGCACAGTGACATTGTCATGCTGGAACAGGTTTGGGCCTCGGAGTTCCAGTGAAGGGAAATTGTAATGCTAGAGCATACAAAGACATTCTATACAATTGTGTGCTTCCAAATTTGTGGCAACAGTCTGGGGAACAACCACATATGGGGGTGATGGTCAGGTGTCTACAAACTTTTGGCCATATAGTGTGTAACAGAGGTAGTGTAGTAAACTGTAGTCCTGGGAATCTAGGCTCCATAGGTTTTCTTTGCTTAATACTCACCTGATCCAGCTAATCAGCAAAGCTAAAGTGTGCTATAAGAGGGGTCCCCCAGGACCAACTCACACACTATAATATACCATAAAGGCCCTCTTCTTTGAAATTCCTTGAAAGCCACAAACTCAGATTATATACACTGTAACATGCATGGGTATGTGAGAATGCTTAAAAGGGGAATTTTGTTGATTTCTCACAAATGCAGTATAGTTAATTCACTGAGAAATAAACAGTGGTTTTAAAACAAATTATATTTGAATATGTTTGTCATACAAATCAGACAAATAATGTTGTATGAAAATCTTTGTCATGCAAAAGGGTCATGATATCTACAGTACAAATGCAAGCTGTTTGTTAACCCAAATACCAGTGAAGTTGTTGAAGTTATATTTGTTGGCATTCTGTAATAGTGTTTATCTGTCATTTTCTAAATGCTACATAGTACATAGGAACTAGGATGAGAAAGTTACAAGAGGATACATGTTTATGCAGAAAATGTAGGCTACATGTGTGAGCGGTATAGACAGTACACATACAGTATAGCATCTATGTTATGTACAATAAGTCATGGGTTATAAGGTTTAAAACACAAGCAAGGAGTACACCAAATGTTATTCCATAGAGATAAATGTTACACAGGCTAGGGTTCAAAAAGAAAGCAGAAAAAAATGTGAAGGGACAAAACATACTTCACAAAGACACAAGAAAACACTGTGTAGTAAATTATCCAGAAATAGTAAAAAAAAAAAAAATACTGAAAGAAAGAAAGAGAAAGAAAATGTATGGAATTCCCCTATAACAGTGGTAGTAAAGTGCTTGAAGTACTTGACCATGACTCAAGTGTTCACAGGGTCAATGCCAAGTTGTTGCTGTCGAATCCTTAATGCATTTAAGCTCAAGCTCTGGTGTAGGAATAACCTTTTATTCTCAAGTAAAAACACCACGGTATTGCACTATGCTGATTTGTGTGGTTTATGTAATATTTGGTTGATTGTGGAAAACACTCTGGATCTCTTCATTACATAAATAAGAGTAAACATATTTCAACATATGGCCAAGCACCGTGCTGTGAAAAAAGTATTTGCCCCATCCTGATTTCTTCTGTTTTGTGTATATCTCATACTAAATAGTTTTATATCTTCAAACGAAATACAACACAAAACAAAGGCAACCTGAGTAAACACACACTACAGTTTTTATTTTAAAATTATTTTATAGAAGCAAAAAAAAAGTGATCCAACACCTATCACCAGTGTGAAAAACTAATTGCCCCCTTAAACATAAAATCTGGTTGCGTCACCTTTAGCAGCAATAACTGCAACCAAACGCTTCTGATACTAGAGATCAGTCTTTCACTTACTTCTAGGATTAGGACTTAGTCCTATGCTTTGGATCATTGTCCTGCTGCATAATCCATTTGTGCTTGAGTTTCAGTTTACGGACTGAAGACCAGATATTCACCTTTAGGATTTTGTAGCAGAGAGCAGAATTCATGTTTCCCTCAATTATTGCAAGTTGCCCAGGCCCTGAAGCAGCAAAGCATCCCCACACCATCACACTACCACCACCATGCTTGACCATAAGGATTCTGTGTTTGGTTTATGCCAGATGTAACAGGACCCCTGTCTTCTAAACAGTTCCACGTTCAACTCATCAGTCCACAGAACATCCTCCCAAAAGCTTTGAGGATCATCAAGGTGTGTTTTGGCAAAATTCAGACGAGCCTTAATGTTCTTCTGGGTTAGCAGTGGTTTTCACCTTATCACTCTTCCATGGAGGCCATTTGTCCCCAGTGTCTTTCTCATAGAGGAGTCATCAACAGTGACCTTTATTGATGCAAGAGAAACCTGTAGGTCCTTTGATGATGTCCTTGGTTCTTTTGTGACATCCTGGATGAGTATTGCTGTGCTCTTGGAGGAATTTTGGAAGGTCGGACGCTTCTGGGAAGGTTCACCACTGTGCCGAGTTTTTACATTTGGAGATAATGCCTCTTGCTGTGGTTTCAAAGTCCCAGAGCCTTTGAAATAATTTTCTAACCCTTCCCAGACTGATGTATTTCAATCACCTTCTTCCTCATAATTTCTGGAATTTCCTTCAATTTTGCCATAGTGTATTACTGGGTAAGATCTTTTAACCAACTTTATGCAGTTGAAAAAGTTCTATTTAAGTGTAGATTTGATTGAACAGCGTTTGCAGTAATCAGGCCTGGTTGCGTCTAGTCCAGCTGAACCCCATTATGAATGCAATTTCATACATTTGGGGACTTAGTAACAAATTAGTAACTATGGGGGCAAATACATTTTCACACAGGTCCAGTTGGTATTGGATAATGTTTTTGCTTCAACAAATAACATTAACATTCAAAAACTGTATTTTGTGTTTACTCAGGTTGCCTTAGTTTTGTCTTAGATTTTGTTTTTATTTCTGAAACAATTTAGTATGAGATGTACACAAACAGAAGAAATCAGAAATCACAGCACTGTAATTGGAGTGTAAACTTTTAACAGTTGCTGGAGTTTGGGCACAGCTAGGAAGTATTAAGTATTAATATGAATACAGTAACATTATGAGAAAAAACTTACCGAGTGTGTTTTCCATTAATTTCAGTCTGACAGTGCGCGATGCTTTTCACCATATAAGGAATAAACTGTTCAGTAAAATACTTCATTAAGTTTCAATTTCTTGCCATTCATTCACGCCTAATAATTTTTTATTCATGGAGGCAACAGCTGGCCATACCGTGATCATTCCTCTCTCAGTTATGATCTGTGTTTTGACTACAGATTTTCATAGAAATTCTTGGCCACCCCCATTGGTCATTTAGAATGACACTTCTCATTATTTGGCCAGACAATCATATTCACAGCCCAGTTTGCTGATCACTACCAAGCAGAAACCCCATGATGCACATCACATCGGTATTTCAGCCACAATGAAGTTCTTACTTTCATTTGTACATTCAGTCGGACAACTAAGCCTGCTTAAAATAACACTCACATTGTAGTCTGTCTCACATCAAATCTCTACTTACTGGTCATGGTCTTTTTAAAATTCCACCAGGACTTGTGTGGGGCTACCACCTGTGACACTCTGGGCATGGCTGATGTTGGAACCATGTGCGATCCCAAAAGAAGCTGTTCAGTTATTGAGGATGATGGCCTACCCTCAGCCTTCACCACAGCACATGAATTAGGTAAGCTCAATGTTTATTTTAATGTTCCAAGTTTACTCCACAGTAAATACATGGTATGAAAAGTTGTCTGCATAATTTTTAATGTCAGTTGTTGGTCCTAGCTGTAGGCCTTGACCTTAACGGAAGTATTTTCTGTCAAGGAATTGCTATTAATGACAAAAGTGATGAAAACTGCTGTTAAGCCATCGAGTGATAGAATGTTTACAGAACAGTTTATAGAGCATTTCTTTACCACTGTCAAAGTAGTACTGTAAAGAGTAACAGATGGGAAAATACTACCACATGCTAACAAATACATGTAAAATATTAATTTCTATGCTGCCTCTAAGTGCATAAGCACTGCATGCATCTTAATTAAATCAAATGGTTAAAACAACTTAAGTGTAAAAAAAAAAGAAAAAAAAGAAAAAAGAAAAAAAAAAAGAAAAGAAAAAAAAAAGATTTCACAATACAGGCCTGTTTCATCCCAGTGATTATTTCAATGTCCAGGCCATGTCCTCAATATGCCACATGACAATGTGAAGGCCTGTGAGATGTTTGGGAAACTAAAGGACAACCACATGATGTCCCCTACCCTCATCCAGATTGATCACAACAGTCCCTGGTCCAGCTGCAGTGCAGCCATTGTGACCAACTTCCTGGATGCCGGTCATGGTAAGTCCACATAGGCTGCCTGCATAGAATGGGTCTTTTTTTACATGCTAGATGTGATACACACCACACTCTCTCTCATTAAAGCAACAGCGGCTACACAATGCAATATTGGCATTCAGACATGGCTGCTCAGACAGGAGAGCATCAGGAATAGGGTTTTAGCTTGAAACTCTAATACAGTTGTTTTCCGATTCATGAAAGTTACATTTAAAATTTACAGCATCAGAAAACCTACCAGCTTGTACAAAATATTCAAATGTCTCAAATTTAGTTGTTCAAGTTTCAGTTGAACAAGTTTAGATGTTCAGTTGAAGAGTGTGTATAATGTTCATAAGGTAAATGTAAAGAAATGGTTATTTTCATAGGTATTTTTTAAATGCTGTTAGCATCAAGTGTGTGACTGGTATCAAATATGAAAACTTTACCATAGTAATATTAAGTCTTAATTTTGAGAACCTTTTTTTCCAACAGGCTCAAGCAAATGTAATACTTGCCCTTCACTCATATTAATTTGTTCACACAGTCGCTGTTCCAGAAGTGACTTACAGGTTTTGTAAATAACATTGTTTATGCTAAATTAATCAATCTGCATAGACACCACTTTGTATTTTGTCATTTTAAATAGAAATGTTCCAAATTACATATTCATAAGGCAACAATATTCATTACTTTGTTTATTTGAAAGACGCAGTCCTCCTTGGAGCATGTTAGTAAATCTGCTTGCACGTTTTCTGAGTGTTATCAATGTTTCACGTTTTTAATATGGCAAGTATGCTGTATTCAACATATTCAAGTACTGGTCTGTTTTCAAAAGGCGACTGTCTACTGGACAAGCCCCAGAAACTGCTTGCGCTACCAGATGATCCTCCGGGAACTGCTTACAGCCTCAGCCGCCAATGTGAGTTGGCATTCGGCTCTGGGTCCAAGCCCTGTCCGTACATGCAAGCCTGCTCAAAGCTGTGGTGTACAGGAAAGGCCAGGGGACAGCTGGTGTGCCAGACTCGCCACTTCCCCTGGGCTGATGGCACCAGCTGTGGCAACAGCAGGATATGCTACGGGGGTGCTTGCAGTAATAGGAACACCACCATTAAACCAATGGTGAGAGCATGAAAACGTGCTAATATTGCTCCACTTTAAATGCAATGTTTGAACTGCTAATGTTTTGTTTTTCTAGATTGCATTCTGTACATGATGGTTCTTAATGTTTTCTATCACAGGTAGATGGACAATGGGCTAAGTGGGGAGCATATGGATCTTGCTCTCGAACATGTGGAGGAGGAGTTCAGCTGGCAAAAAGGGAGTGCAGCAGCCCTGTTCCAGAAAATGGAGGCAAATACTGTCAAGGCCTGCGTGTAAAATATCGCTCCTGCAATCTGGAGCCATGCAAATATTCAGGTAAGCAGGATGGATTTTCTTTACACCTCCTCCACAAGGGTGTCTGTTTCAACTCTTCTGACATGAACAAGAATACTTGTAAGTTTATATTTCTTTGTGGTAATGTGCCCCCGAATGTGTGTATTAAATGTACTGATGATGTACTACACTTGGCAGGCAAAAGTTTTCGTGAGGAGCAGTGCGAGTCCTTCAATAACTTCAGCCTTAACACCAACAGACTTAGACCCTCTGTGATGTGGGTCCCTAAATACTCCGGAGTTTCTCCAAAAGACAGATGCAAGCTTATCTGCAGAGCCAGTGGCACAGGATACTTTTACGTACTTGCTCCAAAGGTGTGGACATCACTATCTCTGTATGCTCTGTCAAAAGTTACACACCCTCAATATCTTATGAGTTATACAATTATGATAACTGTAGAAGCTTATCTATGCCATATGTGAATGTGTATAGTAAGAGGGGCCAGAATTATTGGTTACATCAGTGGCAAGTCAGGAGAGGAAAGAGTAGTTGTGCACGGAATTATATGCAGCTGTAGTGTTTCGGTCAGAACCAGTTCAAAATAAACAAATGACAAACTGAACCTCTCAGACAGTGATACTCCCGTTGTACTTCCCTGAGGCTGAGTAGCTGGTATGGTATGTTCAACCACCTCCCTTTTTTTGGGGGGGGTTTGTATAATGTAACACCTTTTACTGTCTGAGTGTTCTGTATTAGGTGGCCATTGTTAGTGTAAATACATTAGCCATTAGGGTTGTTAAGCAGAGTGCACTGACAGAGTGTTTTATCTGTGAGATCAGGTTGTGGATGGAACACTCTGCTCCCCAGATACTTCAGCAGTTTGTGTTCAAGGGAAGTGCATTAAAGCAGGTTGTGATGGAAAGCTGGGCTCCAGCGTAAAATTTGACAAGTGTGGAGTGTGTGGAGGGAACAACCAGAACTGCCACAAAGTCTCTGGAGTGTTCACCAAACCTGTGTAAGTTCTATTTTAGGTGTTTCCATATTATAAACAGTGTGTATGAGAAAGTAGATGTAAAATATATAACAGCTGTTCTTGTTTTTTAGACATGGATATAACTTTGTGATCACTCTACCAGTCGGAGCCTCAAATATAGACATCAGGCAACGTGGATATCGCGGTTTGGCAAATGATGACAACTACTTAGCCATCAAGAACATTCACGGTCAATATCTTCTCAATGGGAATTATGTGGTATCTACTGTTGGACGACATATAATTGTAAATGACACTACACTACGCTACAGTGGAACATCCACAGCTGTGGAGAAGGTGCAGGCAATGAGACCTCTCCAGGAGCCCCTGACAGTGGAGGTGCTGTCCGTGGGGAAAATGACACCTCCTCGTGTGCGCTATTCATACTACCTGACCAATAACAAGGAGGGGAAGATTCTGAAAAAGGAGGAAAGGAAGCATGTACAGAACAGCATTCTGGTAGACACCAACAAGGTGCAACTAAAAAAGTTAGCCTATCAGAAACCTTCTAGTAAATGGGTTACCAGTGACTGGGAAGAATGTTCTGTAAGCTGTGGCAATGGCTTTCAGAAAAGACGTGTTCAGTGCCTAGACTCAAATGGGAAAGCAACTGCATTTTGTGACAGCACCCAAAGGCCTAGTTCTCAGAAGGTGTGTGGTGGCCCTTGCCCTATGTGGAGTATCGGTGAGTGGTCTGCTTGCTCAAAAAGCTGTGGGAAAGGTTTCAAGAAAAGGCCTCTACACTGTGTCACTCAAACAGGGCTACTCCTACCCAGAGACCGCTGCTCAAGCAAGAGGAAGCCACACGAACTGGATTTCTGCACTGTTCAAACCTGCTAGAGACTTGTTAAGACTTGCTCAAACTCCTTTGGGCATTGTGGACATATAGTCTATAGAACTGTTCTTTTCAGTCTAAACAAACCTCTTGATTTACGTTTGTTTTCACTTGTGTATCTCATGGTACCCCAGCTGTGTGACAGGAGACAGTAGCTGCGTTTACACGGACAACAATAATCCACTCTTAATCCGATTAAGACCATACTCTAATTAAGAAACTACCATGTAAACAGCAATTTTTACTTACCTTAATCTAATTAAGGTCATAATCGAAGTAAGCAATAATCTAATTAAGACAGGTGGAGTACTCCTGTTTTAATCGTATTATGGACGTGTAATAGTGACATGTAAACACTTTAATCACATTATGAACGTTGTGTGGGAGTTTTCACAGCATTTTGCGACAGGACACAATCACACACGGCAGTTTTACATTTTACGGCGAACAAGAGAGTTCGGCTGTGTCCCAAATCGCATACTTTCCTACTATAGGCCTGTAGTGGGGAAAAATACATGTATCTCGGCTATTATATAGACGGTAACTACGCAATTTGGGTGACGTAATGACGCGGGCTGTTAATCTAATTATGTTCTAAAACATGTAAAACGGGAACATGACAGGAGTATTCTAAAAGCGACTCATGTAAACACCTTAATCACATTATTATCTTACTCAGATTAAGGTCAATAATTAGATTACTGCTGTCCATGTAAACGTAGTCAGTGATTGGTGAGACTGCAGAAATACATGACTGGAAAGGCTGAGGTAAAAACCTTATCATTTTTGTGATGATTTGAAGTCACATGACCTACCTCGAAAAGACACTGACTCATAGTAGAAGATCATTTGTTGTCTGATCATAACATTCATCTTTATGCGGCAAAAAATGATAAATACAAAACAATGTCATAAATAGGGTTCGAAATTACACTGAAAGCATCTGATTTTTCTTAACTGCTTGAATTAAATGTGAAACATTGCTCTTACACTACAAAATATTATATTATAATATTGGGTTCATTCATTGATTCTGCCTTGTACTGAAAAATACTCTATCATCCCACTTCATGCTTTCTAGTATATCTACATTCACAATTAAACAGCAACCCAAGTAAAACCACACAGTCAAAAACTATTTGTCACAAAATATTTGTCATTTCCTATTTTTAAACATTTTTAACCGTTAGATAAATTACATTTAAATGTAGGCATTTGTAATGTGTTGAATACTCTATTTCCCATCTGTGTGATTATTTTACCCTATCAGTACACTCTAGCTGCAAACACGATGACGGATCCCATCATGTTCCCCATGTTCCTCTAAAGTAACTGAACACACTTGTGTGTATTGGTTTTATTCTCTGCTGTATTTGAGGAGATTTAGTTAGACAAATATCTATTGCATTTTATGATTTTAGTTAAGAAGGGTTAGGAAACTTTTTTTATTCTTTCTAAAAACCAAGTTTTGAGGATTGGTTCTGTATGTTGTATCTTTTAGTGTAGTAAGAAGCACTTATATTTTGCTACCAGTTTCCTTTGTATACTGTGTATACATTATGTTAACTGTGCATAAATAAACATTTATGCATGAATTTAAATTGCATACTTAATCTTTTTGATACAAAGCATATAAAATACAGGTTTGATATTTGTCTCCAAGCAACAGAGAGTAGAGGATTAGATCATTTTGCCAAGCTGCAGTCACTAAGCTCCGTGATAGAGTTGGAAATTATTAGTGCTTCCACTGCACACTGTAATTCTGCTGATACATCTGTTCTGTGTCTCCTAGAAAAACAGCCACAGCCTACCACATGCCTAATAATCCTTTTCTATTGTCAAGGAGAATGAGACCCACTCCCGCATTTCATATGTCTAACTGCACACAAAGATAACTACTATGTTTTATGCAAGTTTATGCTTTTTAAAAGATATATTAAAATATCAGTTTAATATCAGAAGGAATCTTTTATAATAAGATATAGCAATTATATATCTGGCAAGAAATGCTATATGGAGTTAAAAGACTGGTGCACAACTTGTTCTGCCAATACTGATTAGTTGAAGCTGAAGCAGAAACAGGTTTTTATGATAAAGTCTATATTTGTGTAAGATAAATAAGGCACAGTGAGCCGTTATAGGAAAATAATAATGGGGTGGTGTAAAGGTGCAAAGATTTATTGTTACCACCCAAAAATGGTTTATTTACCAATAACAGCACGTGTTAAAATGTTTTATTCCTCTTATACCACAGCAATTTTCCATTGCTAACCTTTTTTTATTATTATTATTTAATGACACCGACACATCATAGGTGTGATCAGTTTATACACTATATGGCCAAAAGTATGTGGATACCTGACCATCACACTCATATGTGGTTCTTCCCTAAATTGCTGCCATAAAGTTGGAAACACACAATTGTATAGGATGTCTTTGAATACAGGAGCATTACAGTTTCCCTTCACTGGAACTAAGGGGCTCAAAACTGTTCCAGCATGAATGGAACAGTGCCTCTGTGCACAAAGCAAGCTTTATGATGACATGGTTTGCAATGTTTGGAATGGAAGAACTGCAGTGTCCTGCACAGAGCCTGAGCGCAATGCCACTGAACACCTTTGGGATGAACTGGAGCACCGACTGCAGTCCAGGCCTCTTTACCCGACACATTCCCCAACCTCACTAATGCGCTTGTGGCTGAATGATCACAAATCCCCACAGCCACACCCTAAAATCTATTGGAAAGCCTTCCAAGAAGAGTGGAGGTTATTATAACTGCACAGAGGAGAAAGGAATCTGGAATGGCATGTTCAAAAAAGTGATATGTTTTGGTGATATAGTGTAATATAATAGCATATGGAGAGTTAATTGCATTATTGCTATATATATATATATATATATATATATAGAGAGAGAGAGAGAGAGAGAGAGAGAGAGAGAGAGATGTATATATACACATACATACATATACTAGATGGTCTAAAGTATGTGGACACCTGACCATCACACTCATATGTGGGATTTTCGTAAACTGTTGCCACAAAGTTAGACGCATACAACTGTGTATAAGATGTATTTCTATGCTGTAGCATTACAATTTCCCTTCACTGAAATTAAGGGGCCCAAACCTGTTCTAGCATGTCAATGCCCGTGCACAAAGTAAGGTTTATCAGTCCGTCCTGATTTTGCGATCACAAAAATGAATGCAAAATCAAGGAAATGCCGCAATATTTGCAGGACCTTGCTATTTTTCAAAATTACTGCAGATTTTCTGCAGATTTGTGCCAAAACGTGTCATGTGACATCATCACAAAGCGCATTCAGCAAAAGCCCTCTTTGATTCCCGTTTGGCAAACACGAGAACAGCTAAAAGGTCTCATTTACTTCAATTCAATTCAATTCAATTTTATTTGTATAGCGCTTTTAAGAATGGACATTGTCTCAAAGCATCTTTCCAGAAACATATAAACACAGGATACAGATTTTAAGTGTTTAAGATTTACCAACAAACATCACTGCAAAAGTCCATACAAAACAATTTCTGCAATTGCAATTTCACCAATTCAAGTAGTTTTCCTAAAAAATAAAAAATAAAAAGCACAAAAACACGGCAAGTTACACCGCACATTTTTTAAAAAGCCACAACAAAATCAAGCATTTTTGGCCTCAATCATAAAAAACTCCTGCATGGACTGGTTTATAATGACATGGTGTGCCAAGGTTGGAGTGGAAGAACTTGATTGGCTGAACTCAACCCCATTAAACACCTTTGAGATGAACTAGAACACCGACTGCACTCCAGGTAGCCTCATCCGACATCAGTGTCTGACCTCACTAATGCGCTTGTGGCTGAATGAGCAACCGGTTGCACAGCCATGCTCCAAAATCTAGTGGAAAACCTTCCCAGAAGTGTGAAGGTTATTATAAAGGGGCCTAAATCTAGAAGGGGATGTTCAAAAAGCACATATGGGTGTGATGGTCAGGTATCCACAAACATTTAGCCATATAGTGTAGTTACATTTAATGTTGTGGAACATCAGCGTAACAAGTTAGTTCCTGATATCACTTATGTTATAGCAGCTATAAAGTCATTCCCTCACTTTCATTATTCAGTTATACATTTTAAAATTGGGTAACCGAATAATGAACTGGAGATTTTTTTTAAAGTGGGGAACAAAAGAGAAAATGCACACTCTCAGAACTTCTAACCTGTGATGCCTTTCATTTCATACAAAAGCCTGTGGATGGCCAGCAACAATAAGTTAGAAGAGATGCTTCCCCATGTTTCACCCTTTGTAAAGGAGATGACTGGTCTCCTTTTTAAACAGCTGTCACATGGCCTTTAACCCTGCTGGCTAAATATTTTCCGCAGCTTTGGATCTTTTGTGCCCTTGAACTGGCAAATCCCACCATTTGGAATGTCAAATATCCAAGAAAATCTTTATGATCAGCGTTTCAGAGGATAATGTCACCTGAAGGCCATATTAGTGACTTCACTAGCAGACTGAAATTTGGTAGTAAAAAGCTTTACCAACTGAAAAAGTCTGTGAATTTGAGTGTTGGGAAAAATTCAGACCTTTGTCAAAACATTTAGTTTGTAAAAAGAAATATTCATCTCTTTGTGTGTGAAGAAGTGAAGCAAGATTGATAATGCATTGAGTACAACGGATTTACTTAATGATGATTTTGGAAGGCTTTGGTTCCTGAGTGATATTAGAAAAGAAATCTTTTTTTCCACACCATACTTAAAACAAAGCCTTGTGAGTCTGGTTCAGTCTCAGAGAGCAATAGGGCTATGTAGTCAAATGGTCAGTTTTCAGCTCTTTTTTATCCACTAATTCATTGTTTGGACCACCCTGGAATTCAAAAGTGAAGCGTGACAGCAACTTACTATTGTTTTAGTAATGGCACAAAAGAAAGATGATTCCCTTTATCTTGTTTGGTGGCACCATGTGAGGCGCAGCTTTTTGAAGCATTGTTCAAAGGCTGAGGCTTGTGAAGAATCTCACATAATAATGAGGGCCTATAAACTGCATGAAGCAGGGTCAAGGCTGAGCAGGGAAACTTCTGAAAATCTGGCATGTTCAGGACAGAAAAAGTAGGTAACAACCTCTGGGATAAGAGTGAACTGAAAGGCTTTCCACAAACTCCTGAGGGAATCCTTTAGATCTGGGGTATTCATCTAAAATTTGTGAAGGTCTAGGTATATACAAGCATTACTGAATGGAAGCAACAGTTAGTTTTAATGCTTAACTATTAGTTTATGGTTATAAATAAGCCAATTTGAAGTGGTTATGGTTTGGTTCGCTCTGGCATGTGACATCTCTGTCAAACATGGAGTGGAGAATAAACACCTACAGTGCCTCCAGAAAGTATTCTAATAAGCAAACATTTGATCCTCTTTGAAACAGTGCCTATTAATAAAGTTGATACACTCTATCAAATGACAAAAAAATGCATTTTAAATTAACAAAAACAGATCAGTCACATGGAAAAAGTAAATACACTCCTACATTTATCACACCTTCAGGTGTTGAAGATTGGGTGCCAGTGATTATAACCTGCTTAGGGAGTGCAGGTGGAACCGGTCTTATTCATACCCCTCTCATATCTAGTGTCTGGTGTTCCCTTTGCTATTGAGGTGTGTGGAGTCATCATGCCAAGATCTAAAGAGTTCTATAAGGCCTTCAGAAAAAAGGTTGTGGATGCCTAGGAGTCTGGCAAGGGATTTAAAAAGATCTCCAAATTACAATTAAAGTTGGGGAAGTATGGAAAATGCAATAAATAAATAAATAAATAAATAAAATAAAGAGTCATTTGAAAACTCAGTTCACCTTGTACTATATTGAAAACACATTATTAACACTTTATTTGATGTTTTACTTTGTGAATTTAATTTATTTTTGAAAATATACACTCATTTAAAATCTGATGACTGCAGCACACTCCAAAAAAGTTGGGACAGTCAACTGTTTACCACTGTGTAACATCACCTTTTCTTTTAATAACACTTATTAAGTGTTTGAAGACACCGGTTGGTTAAGTTTAGCAAGTGGATTCATTCATCCATTCATCCATTACGCATTATTTTTGCACCTATCCCAACTTTTTTGGAATGTGTTGCATGCATCAATTTAAAAATAAATGTTTATCTTCAAAAATCTATGCAGTTGATTAGGTAAAACATCAAACATATTGTCTTTATACGTTTGTTTTTTATTATTATTATTATTAAATACAAGTCAAAGTACATTTACAAATCACTCCTCTTTATTTTTATTAGCATTTTCCATACTGTTACAACTTTTTTCGGAATTGGGGCTGTATGTGAAATACACCCCAAGACCAGACCGTCTGATACAAAAAGAAATCTCTAAGAACCCCAAAATTTCATCATAGGATCTGCTAGTAAGTCTTGCAACTGTTTAGTGTCAAAGTGTATGCTTCTACAAATATAAAGAGATTGCACAAATTTGACCTGCATGGGAGGCGTGCCAGGAAAAGTCCTTTGCAAGACTACAGTTTGCCAATGAGCATACAGATAAAGACCAGGCCTTTTGGAATAATGTGCTCTGGACAGATGAATAAAGATTTTTGGCCACAGTAACTGCAGACAGCTTTTCAGGAGAAGCTCCTCATACCAACTGTGAAGCACAGTGGTGGAAATGTTATGGTTTGGGGTTGCTTTGCTTTGCTGCCTCAAGGACTGGACAGCTTGCATTCATTGATTCAATTATGAATTTTGCATCATATCAAAGAGTGCTTGAAGATAATGTGAGGCCATCTGTCTGAAAGTTTAAGTTGAACCAAAAGTGGACTTTTCAACAGGATAATGATCCCAAGCACACTAGCAAATCCATCAAGGAACGGCACAAAAAGAAGCAGCGAAGGGTTATGGAAAGGCCTAATCAAAGCCCGGATTTGAATCTCATTTAAATGTTGTGGGGGGATTTGAAATAGGCAAAACACTCAAGAATGCCCTCAAACATCCTGCAACTGAAAGATTATTGAATGGAAGAGAGTGCTCAAAAATTCCAGCAAGCTGGTGTCAGAGACTGGTGAACAGTTAAACAAAACACCTACAAGAAGTTATTTCTGCTAAACTAGGTTCTGAGGCCAAGGGTGTACTCACTTTTTGCACAGAAGACTATCACATTTATTTATATTAATGTTGAATAAATGATTGAAAAGGCTAATTTTCCTTGTGGTTTTGTTAGACGTGTCTTAGACAATTGCCCTTCTTGTCTGAGCACTCAGTTTGGGCTGATCTTGGTAGTGTCTGGGCCGTGCTGTATTTTGTCCACTTTGTTATAATGGATTTCACAGAACTCCTAAGAAGTTTCAAAGCTTTGCTGGTGTTTTAATAACCATCTCCCTTTTTTTTATCCTCCTAGCAACTTCATTCTGAAGCCTCCCTTGGTCTTCATGACAGCAGGGAGCGATCTGATCTGCCATTTTAAATGTGAGACCTCCCAAATTCAAAAAATATTTATTGTACAAGCATACAGTTGGACACAGGTGGATTTCACATTAAACCCTGTTTAACATACTTAGTGTGAGCTCTCAAAAATTAAATACTAGTCCTAATTTAGACAGGGGGTGAATACTTATTAATCATGCAGGTTTTCAGACTTTTTATTTAATTGTATTTCTGTAACAGGAATAAAAACATGAAAAAAATAAATTCTACTAGACTCAAATTTGATGCCACAATAAAGCAAAAAGAGAAATAATCACTGGAGGGGTGAATACTTTCAGGAGGCAGTGTAGTTCTCTGTTCATTTGTCTTTAAACATTCTGTTTTTCTTGTCAATTTTCTCATCACCAAACCACATCATCACTTCACTAATCAGACCAGAGCAAAAGCTTCCATTTTTTCCCAATACACTGACCGGTTCTGCTCAAGTAGCTGGTTTGATTAGCAGAAGTACTCTGAGGTTCTGCATTCAGATGACGGTCCCCCACTTGCTGACCTCTGCTTTACATATTCTGATGCCTCTGTTCTATATCTAAAGGCAACATTTCTTGAGAAAAACAAAATGCTGGTTATATAATGTAAACGTAATGTAATATTTTAATGCATCGATTATGCATAAAAATATATACTCACTGGGCAATTTAGGAGGAACACCTGTCCACATGGCCGTTCATGCAGTTATCCAATCAGCCAATCAAGTGGCAGCAGTGCAATGAAAAAAAAGCATGCAGATACAAGGTAAGAGCTTCAGTTAATGTTCACATCAAATATCAGAAAACAGGGAAGGGGGGGTCTGATCCCAGTGACTTTGACCATGGCATGATTGTTGGTGTCAGATAGACTGGTTTGAGTATATGAGAATCTTCTGGGATTTTAATACACAGCAGAAAAATCAAAAAACATCCACTTCTGTGGGTGGAATCGCCTTGATAAGAGAGGTCAGAGAAGAATGGGCAGACTGGTTTGAACTGACAGGAAGGCTACAGTATCTGAAAGAATCACTCTTTATAACTATGGTGAGCAGATCTCAGAATGCACAACACATCAATCCTTGAGGAGGATGAGCTGCAACAGCAGAGGACCACATCAGGTTACACTCCTGTCAGCCGAGACCAGAAGTTTGTGGCTACAGAAGTCTGATGAAAGACCAGGTGATGTTTTTACAATCTAGAACTGTTCAGTTTCAGTGAGCCTGTGCCCACGATAGCCTCAGATTCCTAAACCCAATCAGAGATGCATTTCTGCTCACCATGGTTTTAAAAAGTGGTTGTTTGAGTTACTGTAACCTTCCTGTCAGCTCAACCCAGTTTGGCCATTCTCCTCTTTCCTCTGTCATTACCAAGGTGTTTCTGACCACAAAATTTTCACTGACTGGATATTTTTTGAGGGTTTTTTTTTTTTGCACCATTCTGTTTCAACTCTATAAACTGTTGTGCATGAAAATCCCAGAAAACTTTTTTGAGATACTCAAACTAGCCTATTTGGCACCAACAACCACACCACAGTCACAGAGATCCCCATTCTGATGTTTAAAGCATGACAGTTCCTAGTTACAGTCTGTTCTACAGATGGATTGCCGCTACAAGGCTGTTGATTTTGCTCTTTTGTCCATGGGGAGAAGAACAACTTAGTCTGCCACAGTTCTGACCTGTGTGCACACTAAAAATTGGTCTTCTCTCCATAATTATTGTGCAGTGCTAAGCCTCTGGGAATGGAGCACGGCTCAGTTCTTTTACAAAGATGAGTGCTGGCAGACTTTTCAAGCAATTTGCTGGCTGAAAATAATGAAAGCCTCACTGGTTTTCACTCTTCAAGTGATTTTGGAAATACTGTCCAAAAAAGCCTAATTATGGAATACACACTCACTGAAGGATCAATGCTCAGTAATGTTCATGCTGTAATGTAAGATCTTATAATCTTAATAATCGTTTATCCATTGATATTTTTGCTGTGCATGTAAAACTATCATTCATTTTCCTTTCTTATGGGACTGACACAGCTACTCACAATTTACATGAAGGCAAAAAGCCATTATTATTTTCTTCATGGATTTGCAGCTCTGAACCAAACTAAATATCAGACCCTAATTATAATTCTGCTGGAAAGAGGAAGAGAGGCTCCAGTGCAGAAATTCCTGATTATAGTTTTATGTCTGTGAGGTACCACATCACTTCAATAGATTACAATCTGTCAGGTGTCTCTTGAAAATAAAGAATGCCATGTCCACTTTATGAATGTCATCATCACACTGTCGAAAAAGTATGAGGTAATGCCTCTTAAGGGCCTCAGGCACTTCCTCTCACTCACTTCCTTCTATCTCTTTTCATAACAGTTTAACTAATTCAGTGCAACATTAACTCCGCAGATTTTATGTGTTGGTTATACAGCAGGTCCTAAGAGGAGGGCCATAAGTGTATTGCTTGACTCCAGGGGCGCACTAAAATCTGAGAGGCTTGAATAGTCCATACAAAAAGGACCTGTGTGGCATCTGTTCAAGAAGGTCTCCAGTCTTGTACGGAAACCTTAATCATGCCAATGTATTCCGCTATGTCTCACTGAGCCCATTCAACCCCCATTAAGAGCTGGATTGCAGAAACAAGCCAGAAATGGTTGGACAGCGCAGTTTTGTTAGAATTTATTGTTCTGACATGGGCCATAACTCTCAACTAATGTTCTGGTCTTTCCAGCTGTGTGATTGTTTTAGTGAGCTATGCTGGAAGTGTCAAATTTACAATAAACTATTATGCAAAACTTGATGGGCCGTGTTATGAGGTACATTATTACAAAAATCCTTCATGTTTGCAGCTGATGTGCACAGTGAAGGACTATACAGTACTTTGTTGAGCTGATTAATTACACTTATTGGGCAATAAATCAAGCCACGGTCATGGTGTAGTAATCAGGTCCCTTTACATTAAGCACACAGCCCCAACCATCTACTTGTGAGCTTGTGTTGCCCTACTATATTTTTCATTTATAGCCTTAAGTGGTTGTTGGCACCACCAGGCAGATCCCAGTTCCCCTTATGTTGCTGAAGCCCACTGGACTATTGGATGTCTGGACAATGGATTCTTATTTCCTGAGATTTTAAAAGCCTGAAATCTCTTTTACACAAATGCAATAGAGCAAATCAGTGATTAGGAAGACAAATATATCAGCTGTCACAACTCATCCAACACTAGGCCTGTGCCACTGATAAGTACTCATACTGCCCATGCCAAAGCAGTACATACAGTGCCTACCACTAATATTGGCACCCTTTGTAAATATGAGCAAAGAAGGCTGTGAAAATCTGTCTTTATTGTTTAACTTTTTGATCTTTTGTTAAAACAATTCACAAAAATACTCTGCTTTCATGGATATCGAACAATTACAAAGAAAACACAGGTTTATCAAAAAATATCTTTAAGTATATGTGTGCAACAATTATTATGTAATTATATAATTGAGATCTGAGACAATAAATATATGCCATTAAGTCAATATATTTGCTTTCTCTCTCTCCCTCTTTTCTTGCATTTGAAACATATCCTCCCATGTTTGAAGACAGTATTGACTACATTACAAGAGTGTTCAAAATATTCTGTCTAACAGTAGAGCGCTATGTATACAAATGTGCCAAATTATCATAATGCCATGCAGTAATGTAACTTCTACTGCAATTAGTCAGTCCATACAGGATTTCACTGAGTTTTTTAGTGATTGTGGCGGCCAAAAATGCTTGCTTTTTGCTGCGGCTTTTTTCAAAAAAATTTTATGCAATTTGCAGAGTTTTTTGTGCTTTTTTTGTGGAAAACTACTTGAATTGGCGAAATTGCAATTGTTCAAAAAAAAATTTCACAGTGATGTTTGCTGGTAAATGAAACCTTTTAGCTGTACTCATGTTCAACGCACATGAATCGAAGAGGGCTCTGGCAGAATGTGCGTTGTTATGACGTCACATGATGCATCTTGGCCCAAATCTGCAGTAATTTTGAATATTTGCAAGCTCCTTGAGTTTCCTTGATTTTGCATTCATTTCTGTGATCACAAAATTGCAAAATCCTGGAGTGACTCAGATAAATATTCAGTCCATGTTATTTAATAATTTAACTATTTAATTGTTAAATTTAAATAATTATCGCCCGATATCAAACCTTCCCTTTTTGGCAAAAATTTTAGAACGTGTTGTGGCTTTGCAGCTGTACAATCACCTTACTGTTAATAATCTTTTCGAACCCCTTCAGTCTGGTTTTCATAAACTTCATAGTACAGAGACAGCTTTGGTCAAGGTCACCAATGATTTGTTAATAGCCTCAGATTCTGGTTCTCTCTCCATCCTTATCCTTCTTGATCTTAGCGCTGCTTTTGATGCTGTCAATCTCAACCTCTTACTCAACTGACTTTAAACTGTTTTTGGTGTTTCTGAGACTGTTATAACCTGGTTTAGATCTTATCTCTCTGAGTGCTGCCAGTGTGTATTTATGAGTGGTTTCAGGTCTGAGTTTGGTTCTGTTCCTACTGGTGTCCCTCAGGGTTCAGTTTCAGGCCCCTTACTTTTTAGTATTTATATAGTTTCTCTTGAATTGCTCTTAAGATCACTCAGGCTTAATTATCACTTCTATGCACTTCTATGCACTTCTTCTATGCAGATGATTTATATTCACTCTAAGCCTGGTCAAAATGTGGATGTTTCTTTTCTCTTACATTGTATTTCTGAGATAAAAACATGGCTGACCCAAAATTTTTTGTGTCTTAATAGTGATAAGACTGAGGTTTTGCCTATTGGCTCTTCTCATCTGCTTTGTAAAGCTGATTCGCTAATGTTAAACATAGACAGCTCTGTTTTGGTGTTCCAAAGTTATATTTGATTCGAGTTTGTCTTTTGATCCACACATGCAATATACTGTCAAGAATTCCTTTTTTCATCTCAGAAATATTGCTAGACTTCACCCTATGCTATCTTTTCCTGTGACTGAAAGGCTTATCAACACTTTTGTTTATTCTCATATTGATTATTGCAATGCACTTCTTGCTGGGGTTCCTAAAACCACACTAAATAAATTGCAATATGTGCAAAATTCTGCTGCTAGGATCCTGACCTGGACTCCAATACTGAAGTCCTTGCACTGGCTCCCGGTCAGGTTTTGTGTTGATTTTAAAATCCTTATGCTCACATATAAGGCACTGCATGGTCTGCCCCTCAGTAACCTATCTGTATGCACTTTTAAATATACATACTCCCAAGCGTCCCACACGGTTGCGATCTGTAGGGGACAGGGCTTTCTCATCCTATGCTCCTACACTCTGGAATGCACTCCTTGCTCATATTAGAGATGCACAGAATTTAAACATTTTTAAATCTAACCTAAAATTAAAAAAAAATTAGGTTAGCTTTTTCTTGATGGTTTTAACCATTTTGTATTCAAGTCTGTTTTTTTGCACGCTTGTGTTTTGATCTGTGTATTTTTTATTGTATAAAGTGCCTTGAGAAGCTGCTTTAAAGGTGGTATATAAAATAATGTTGTTTATTATTATTATTATTATTATTATTATTATTATTATTATTATTGTTGTTGCTGTTGTTGTTGTTGTTGTTTAAGCTCAAAAACAAAACATTAACCAGAACTTGCAAGTGATTAAAAAGAAATCTAGAAAACAGGAAACATATAGGAGGCAAATAGTGGCATAACCTCATTGAAATTTCTTTACTTTTAAAAAACAAATGTTAGAAATACATGAAAAATGGGTTAAATGCTGAATTAATGCAAAACAAGTCTTACAGGACTATTAAAAGAATATTGGCCTATGCTCAGCCCTACATTGTTCACTTTCATAGAGATGTAGAAAGCAGTCCAGCGCTAGAATTCTCTTGACTGCATTCCCCTGACATTCTTTCTCAAAAGCAGATGTAGACTTTGGGAAAGATATCAACAGGCCAACAGCTAAAAACTAGTTAGTAGAGGGCCATTTGAAATTAAGCTGAAAACAGGCATAAATATAATTTATTTAACATAATTTCAGTTCATTTTGAACACCAAAAACAATTGCAACATTTCATTAAAAAATTTTATTTCTTTAAAATGTATGTGTTTATTTTACATTAAACAGGGTACACAACAGTTATAATAGGCATGTTAAAATATAAATTTAAATAACTAAATCTAAATATAACATAAATAACAAATAAATATTTATTTATCACATAAACACCACAATTTTTTTTTATTCAGATGCAGTCCTTCAGTTGGATCCTGACCTGAGGAAGCATTTGATAGCTAATGTGAGCTACTTTTCTCTTCTCAATCCTTGTCTTAGCAATGATCTTGGATTTTAATCCATTAATCTGAAATTATCCTAACCTTTGTATTTTGCTGGATATAACTAACTATGGTGGAAAAAGATTTAAAGTATGATGCTCTCTAACTAACATTAGCTTCCAAACTCAAATAAATTCAAGCAACACTGCTAGCTAACATTAAATTAGAAAATCAGTGATATACAGAGTCAGAATACGTGTAATATGTAAACCTGTTCTGTGTACGCTGGGGTTGGACCCTTTGACACTAATCACATGATGACCCACTATAAAAAAGTCAACAGTAATTGTTGCCACCCCTTTGGAAACTTCTCACTGAGCCTGGCTTAGGTTCCGAGTGATAGGGACCCTGGTGGTGGTGTTTTACCACCTGGATAACCTTTATACCAGTGGACAACCTTTATACCACCCTGCTGGGGGCAATGTTGATTCTATAGAACCTGGAAAAGGTGATAGCCAGGTAGCAGCAGCAGAAACCTGCTGGATTGGCACACCACGAGGAGGAGATGCTTCTTGGAGAGTGACATGTTACAGCAGGAGTCTGATGCCCAGCCAGTCTATAGGCAGGGGTGATAACATATTCCACCCAATGAGCTAACCTTTGCTTAGATAGGGAGGCACCCAGTGTCTCTCCACCACAGCAAACAGATAATCTGATACCCAGATCACTGCTGTCTAGTTCATGTATTCCCGGAAGGTGCGTACAGGTCATAGTAAGGTGGGTCCCCTTCATGGAAAGTCAACCAAACAGTTCACAAGGTTTTGAAATGGCATTCCCATTATGCTAATTATGTGCATGTAGTTCACGCCTCTGAGGGTTTTACTATAGCATTTAGACCACCATCTTTAAACACTAGCGCTTGTTTTTAAGCTTGAAAAATATCAGGGATAATCAGGGATCATTAACTAAAGTTTTATGTTCTCAAATATTAATATTCTGAACAAACAGTATATTAGTACTTTTAGTTTTCCTGTTGATGCCTGTGGCATTTATTAGGTCATGTGTTGTGATCAGAGCATTTTCACTGCACAGCGATAAGAAAAGAAAGGAAAAAGCATAGCTTCAGGCTCAGGTAATCTTAAAATGTCAAAACGAGCTGACAATCAGGATGAAATATTGAGTCCAATGGCAATATTGAATTCCTCTGCACTCAGTAAACAGAAAGGCCTCTGAACTGCAGTGAGGCCCAGGACTGTGGAAAACAAGAAAAAGCAGACTTTGGTGCTAAATTGTCAGTATGAAAACAGAGGGCGGAACACACTACAGTAGTCTAAGTAAAGGAATTCAGTCTACCTGGGTGTTCAGATGTGTTTATCAGTGACAGACTGTTAACACAGCTGACATCTCGTGGAATCTGTCAAGTCCATAATCCCCAGCGTCTTGAACAATATTTGCTAAAGTATTGCCTTTCACTTTAGAAGAGTATACAGTGCATTTGTTGCTATGGAAATACATAATAATACATTCAAAACTGAATAGTAAAAACACCTCTTCAAACAAGACAAATGTTCATAAATGGGATTCAGGTTTAAAAGGTATGTTTGTGTTTGAATGATCTGTACTTTTAATTAGGCAAGTTAACAATATAAAGACCCAAATGGGAATTTTTAAAAAATCAACAAATTTTATCATCGCATTGGACAAAAAAGATTTTAAGTTAAATGATATAAAAAGGAGCTTACCAACATCAACAATTACAGCATTTGGCAGACACCCTCATCCAGGGCAGCTTATCTCATTTATACAACTGAGCAGTTGAAGGTTAAGGGCCTTGCTCAAAGGCCCTGCAGTGGCAGCTTGGCTGTGATGGGATTTGAACTCATGACCTTCTACTCAGAAATCCAACATCTTAACCACTGAGGTTCCACTTCTCTGAGCCTTGATCCTTGCAGTTGCAGTTCAAGCAAACTGAAGCAAGTGAAACCAATTCAGGAGAAATGTAGCCAATGTAGACAGTTTTTAATCAGGAAAAAACTAGAAGTTACAAAAAGCTAATGATATTTCCCTCTAGGTTTCTTGAACTGTACACCTGTACACATTTAGCTACTGCTCTTCAATTTAGTTCCGAATGAAAAATTGAATGAATAGTAGTTCGATTTAATTGGCATTCTTCATATTCAACAGTCTGGCTTTGATGATAAAACACTTTTTATTCTAAATAACCTCCTTTTATCTGCTCTGTCGATGGGCCTCTCACACCGCCAGCGCACATTTTACATGTAATCTTATGGATGTAATCCTTTTCAAAAACACTGCCACTGCATTTTTTTTTGGGTTACAGTGAATCTTCCAAAACCTTTTAGAAAAGCACAAACTGATGTTAAATTCCTCAACCAATCAGGTAGCAGAGAAATAAAAGTACAAAATTTTGCTGGTACAAAATTTTGACTCATTACTGAGTGAATATGAGGAGAATTATGAAATACTGAATCAAAAACATTTTGTTGCCAATATTCCAAAGTTGCAATTTAACTAAAAACAGCAACTTGACTATTTACTGGCATGTGATGTGATGTAGCTACTTTTTCAGATCAGCAAAAGAACACTCCAGTTAACACTTTTTTGTGTGTGTGAACGTATCATAATGTATCAGTGATCTCAAAGCCTCACACCAACTGGCATTTATTTGAACTAATAAATACAAACCAATTGAAACTACAGACCAAACCATGACTGCACTCTAGACAACATTACACACTAAATTTTAATAAAATACAATATGATTTTGTAATAAAATAAAATAAAAATGTGAAGAAATGAGGTTTATTTTCTTTATTTAAGGTTTGGTTTATTCATTATTAATAAGGCTTATTTTCTGTACTTCAGAAAATAAGGTTGCTGTTTTCATTTAAGGCCATTTCATTATTTCATCCATCATCTCCTAATTGACTTCCCCAGAGAGTGATTCTGCAGTATTCCTAAACCATGTTCTCTCTGAGCATGGAACTCACAATTTCCTTTCAGGTTCATCATAAGGCTGTATTATGTTTTTTGTTGAACTTGAAAAGTTCTACAAGTTACATTACAGATCCTCAATTTAATGTACTCGTGAACTGTAACCAGTACGTTCGCCTCACACCTCCAGGGTTGGGGGTTCGATTCCCTCTCTGGCCCTGTGTGTGCGGAGTTTGCATGTTCTCCCCGTGCTGCGGGGGTTTTTGGTAGGCTGATTGGCATGTCCAAAGTGTCCGTAGTGTATGAATGGGTGTGTGAATGTGTATGTGATATGTGTATTGTGCCCGATGCTCGCTGGGATAGTCTCCAGATTCCTAACGACCCAGTACGTTTACATTTATTCATTTAGCAGACGCTTTTATCCAAAGCAACTTACAAATGAGGAAATACAAGCAAAGCTATAACAAGTAGAGAACAATACAAGTAGTGTTACCATACAAGATTTATAATTGAGTTCCAGAGAAGCAAAGTGTGTATAGTCGAGGTGTAAGAGCCATAGTAATTTTTTTTTCTTTGAATAATGTGGAGTTGGCATTTTAGGGGTTAGTTAGGTGTTCATAGAAGAGGTGGGTCGTTAACTGTTTTTTGAAGATAGTGACAGATTCTGCGGTCCAGATTGAGGTTGGAAGTTCATTCCACCACTGAGGGACGGTTAGTTTGAAGGTTCTGGAAAGGGACCTTGAGCCACGCTCAGTAGGCACTACTAAGCGTCGGTCGTTAACCGATCACAGATTACATGAGGGAGCGTAAACCTCAAGGAGAGTGTTGCGGTAGGGGTGTGCTGTTCCAGACAGCACTCTTGTACGTGAGCATCAAGGCTTTGAATTTGATGCAGGCGGCTACAGGAAGCCAGTGGAGGGAGATGAAGAAGGGTGTGACATGGGTTCTTTTGAGCTGGTTGAAGACAAGGCTTGCTGCTGCATTCTGAATCTTCTGAAGGGGTTTGATGGAGCTGGCTGGGAGGCCCGGTATAGGATAAGCGGTACGGAAAATGAATGGATGGATGAACTGTAACCTTATAAACTATGAAATGTTTAGACATGCTGAAGCTGTGATGTCTCTAGATACAGAGTTAGGAGTTTGCACTGTAATTAAAGGTCTGCTTGCTTACTTAGAAGCTCAAACTTCAAAGGGACCTGGCCATAAGCACTCATTTCCTAGTGTATTGTTTGGACAAACTACAATAATTTAGGCATCTGTAGAGTGTACAGATCGGCAGGTTCCCTCACTAAGACCTAAGCACAGAGGTTATAATGTTGTTTTAACATTAAAGCTGTCTCAACAACCAGGGTAAAGCAGGTGGTTAGCCTCGTTCTTTAATTGCAATAAGTACACAAAGCTTTTAACTTCTCACATGAACAGTTTCAGGTAATGACACTCTTTATTTTAACCTTTCTGTACATTGCTTACCACAGGGTAAATAAAGATACAATAACATTCAACACTTCATTATCTACATGTTTTTAATTGCTAGATATTATGGTATACATATTACAAGAGTATAATTCCTTGCAGAGTTAAGATGTTGAGTGCATGACATCATGCATAGAGTATGCAATGCCTCCACTTGGATATGACAAGAGTCCATTAAAGAGAACAGTATAAATCCTGCCAGTTAGAAAAGTCCCTTTATGAACATGGTTTCATAAAACTGAAAACAGACTGTGTAGGTTATACATGATAAATGTCATTTTCAATCCAGAGAAACAGGGCCAGGTGTCAGAACATTTACATTTACAGACTAAGCACAAAAGCACAAAATAATGAGGTTGTATGAATTGCTACTTCATTTGATAGGTAAATGACTGCATATGTGTGAAGTTTTGAAAGAACATAAACATTAACTTCTGGCAAAGCTAAATACACATATATTTTTTTTTACTAATGAAAATGTAATGCCTTAATCTAAACTCCAGCCAACATATACACACCAAATGCTTTCCCCATATAGATAGAAACAGAACATGGAGACAAAATGGTAACTGAGTAAGTCCTTTCTGTGTCCCAAATAAAGAAACCTGAACTGGAGAGTAGAGAAAACAATTCAATATGTAGTGTTTTGTATGTGGATATTAATTTATATAAGTGTTGTGACAGTCTAGCCTTTAATTATAGTGCTTCAAAATTGTCACTAGAACAAGGGAGCTCAAAGCGTGATTATGGTATCAGCATTTCCCTGCACTTAAGTTGAACTGATCACTGAATAAGAATCTCTAACACATGCATGAATATATTTGTTTTATGCAGAAAGGATTTACCTACAGTTGGCTAGATGTGGGTGGACAAATGCATGGGGAAATTGTCTTCCACAAATACTAGGATGGTACCATTTCAAGCATGAAGTTCCTGAAAATATTTTTTTTGATTGGTATCAGATGACAAGACTCAGAACCTGAGGATGAGGAAAGGTGACAGGGCCACATCCAGCTGGTCCATAAAGCTTTTAGCATCTCACACACACACACACACACACACACACACACACACACACAGACAGACACAGTTGGTGCCAGAACATTGCTGCTGTATTAAAAAAAAAAAAAAAAAAAGAAAGACAACTTTTCCTTTTTTATGATGCAGTACCATGTACTGCCTCAAAATCTACTGAGCTGGGTGTGAAGTTAGAAACTTTTTGCTAACATATTGTAAAATGCACAGCGAGCAAGTGTTCAAGGAATGCAGAGTGAATGGGGCCAGTAATCTCTGCTCTAAAGGGAGGGACTCGTGCCTAAACAGGAATGGACTATTTTTCTTAATTGGGAGAGAATGTCATGGTAACATGTAGTTTCTGACTCTAACTGAGAGATAGGGAGCCAGGGAAAGAACGAAAGCGAGAGCATGCATGTTCTTCCCTGCACGCACATCTTTTAAGTCACAGCTTACATGCACTGTACAAATAAATGCCAAAACTTGTTTAACCTTCCACTAGTTAAAGTTCCAAAAAAGTCGCTATTAATAGTGACAATAGTGGTTTTGTCAGCTTTTTAAACTTTATGAAAAAGAGCTTCACCTAAAAGCATCTGTAGAGTGTTATTAACATAATCTTTTTAATATAATTTGTTCACCAACAGCTCCAACCGGACAGTATGGCACCATTTTGTGTGGTTTTGAAGCCTTTTTTTTGATCATCTTGGAAAAAGTGGAACCAGAGTCTGAGTAGTAGATACCCTGAAGCCAAAGCATGGTGTAATGTCAGGTACCAACTGAAAATAGACTGGTAAACACCAGTAACTCTTTCCTAAATAAAAATCACTGTTTTTCATGATTTTGCATGACTTACTCTGACACCCACAGTAAGTTACCCATCTGAATAGAGAAGTGCTCTTTAATGCTCCACTCCTTCTGTCAGTGGAGTTTGTTTAAAAAAAAGTCAATGGTTAACCTTTTCAAGAGTGTCATCTAAGGTCATTGTAGATTATTATTAAATTTAGCTGCCTTGGTTTATGGCATCACTTTGTTCACTCATTTTGGTTTGGAAGTCTTGGAAGAACAAGACAAGGCTTTGCTAGAGAACTGTCAAGAGCTTTAGCTGTGTGTCGGAAAGTGAGTGTATATCCATGAGGCTCGACCGTCATGTCCTCACCTCATCAACCAATCCCTTTTATTTATCACCAAAGAACTACTATGAAACGCATTTATCGTGACGAAAAATATTGGGGGAGAGATCATGGTCAGCTCAACTTGTAAAAACGACAGAACACTACCACCAAAAAGAATGTGTAGAAATGTACACTACTGTTCAAAAGTTTGGAATTTGACAATTTCCATGAAAACACATACTCTTATGCATAAATTACAAAATAGAATAGAAAATTCAGCCAAGATATTGATATAGTTAGAAATATTGATTTCTTTTTGAAATAACAATTTAGTGATTCAAGCACTAAACTGCTTTCATCAAAGAAACCTCCACTTGCAGGAGTTACAGCCTTGCAGACCTTTCACATTTTAGCTGTGAGTGTATTGAGGTGGTCTGCAGAAATTTACTCCATGCTTCCTAAAGCACCTCCTACAAGTTCGATTTGTTTGATGGGCACTTTTTTGTATTATCTGGTCAAGCTGCTCTCACAATAGCTCAATAGGGTTGAGATCCAGTGATTGCACTAGACAATTGACTGCAGACAGAATTCCAGCTGACTAAATAGGTTTAGCATAATTTGGAGCAGTGCTTTGGGTCTTGCTGTAGGATGAAACTGGCTCCAATCTATAGGGTACGGCATTTCGTTGCAAAATTGACTGATAGCCTTCCTTGTTTAAGATTCCTTTTACCCTGTACACATCACTTTACAAGCACCAAGGCATCCCCAGACTATCACATTTCCTCCACCATGCTTGACAGATGGTGTCCAGCACTCCTCCAGCATCTTTTCATTTGTTCTGTGGCTCACAAATGATGTTCTCTGTGAAGCAAACACCTTAAATTTAGATTCGTCTGTCCATAACACTTTTTCACCAATCATCCACCAGCCAATGTCTGTGTACTTTTGCCCATTTTTTAACCATTTCCTTTTATTGACTAGTCGGAGATATGACAGATGAGACTGGTGTTTTACAGGGACTATTTAATAAAGATGCTAACTGAGCACCTGTGAGGCTTCTGCTTCTCAAACTAGAGACTCTGATGTTTTTAATCCTCCTGCACCGAACCTCCCGCTTCGTTTTCTACCCTGGCTAGAGCAAGTTTGTGCTCGTCTGTGAAGGGAGTAGTACACACTTTTGTGAGATATCTTCGACTTCTTGGCAATTTCTCACATGGAATAGCCTTCATTTCTCAAAACAACAAGACTGAAGAGTTTCTGAAGATAGCACTTTCTTTCTGGCCATTTTGAGACCATAATTGGACCCACAAATACTGATGCTCCAAATATTCAAGTAGCCCAAAGAAGGCTAGTTTTCTTCCTTCCTTAAACAGCACAATGATTTTCAGCTGTGCTAACATAATTGCACAAGCGTTTTCTAATGATGAATTAGCCATTTAACATGATAACTAAAGATTAGCTAACAGAATGAAACATTAGAACATAGGACTGATGGTTGTTGAAAAATTGCCTTTGTGTGCTTCTGTAGTTATTCCATTAAAAATAATCTGTTTCCAGCTATAATTGTCCGTTACAACATTAACAATGTCTAGACTGTAATCTGATTCTAAGATTTGTGATCTAATGTTATTTTAATTGAAAAAATGTGCTTGTTTGTTTCAAAAACAAGGCAATTTCTGAGTGATTCCAAACTTTTGAATGGTAGAGTAACTTAAAATGGAAATTTGTCACCTTTCCTCACCTTGACTAACATTTGGAATGGGCGGGGTTACAATTTTTTTTACTGCAGCCAGCCTCTAGAGGGCCTCAGAGACATTTTGGCTTCAGTTTCTAATCCCTATTATGTTGTTCACCCATATAGAGTAGACAGTCATTGGTTAAGGGTCACAGCAACACCGGGTGCAAGGAGGAAGATGGGACGTCGGTCCATTGTGGTGCACCCTGCAGACTCACAAACACACTCACACCTATCGGCAGTTTAGTGTAGCCAATCGACTTATCTGCACATTTAAGAAAGTGGAAGGAAACCAGAGAACCCAAGAAAACCAAGTCAAATGCAGGGAGAACTTACGAAACTCTGAAGAGATTGTACCCCTAGCTCAGTATTGAACCGGGGACCCTGGAGCTGTGAGGTGGCTTTTATTTTGGGTATATGAGAAACAGGCATGTAGAATACATTGAAAGGAGTTAAACTTGAATTTGCCTAAGTGCTCCCTGAAACATTTTAGGAGAGTATGACATTGTAGCAGCATCCTGTCAGTCACCTGACTTGGTCACCCCCTTAAATGACATAGGGTGACCATACGTCCTCTTTTTCGGACCTTAGAAAAAAAGTCTAAATTTGAGAAAATGTCCGGGATTCGACTTTAGTTTCATTATGATGTGCTTATGGTCTAATACTGCATTATGTGAGCACATGTTTGCATTGTTTTATCCCCTTTCTGTAATTCCCAGTTTCTCACACACCAATTGGTCAATAATTATACAGTAAAAAGTTTGCAGCAACTACTGGCCAAATTCCTGCCGCTCAACAATTAGCCTACTCTCAGCGAACGTACGAAGGTGAAGCGCTGTTGTGTACGGCATCAAACAGTTGCTTGACAGTAGCAGCCAATGACAGCTGTCCTGAGTCGAAATCTATACAGAAAAATCCTTGCGTGATCAGAACTCTGAAAAACAAAAGTCTTCTGACAACCTCATATAAATCGTACTGTATATTAATAAACAGTTGTACAGTAATATACCAATAGACTCAGATGTTCACCAAGGCAGATTTACACAGTGCATTCAGTCCAGCCCAGTTTTGGGAGAGTGGCATATGGATGACGTCCTTCAGTACTTCCATAGTTAAGTTTAAGTATCTGATGATGCCATATGGCCTTTCAAATGCTCCTTCAGCACACCAAGTACTTGTTAATGAGGTTTCTTTGAGTTACTCCAGCTAATCGCTAATGCATACACTGACAGCATCTCCCTCCCTGGAAGAACACATCAGTCATGTGAATGCTATTTAACTAATGCTGCTGTGAGTCATCCTGGCAGTCCTGTAATAATAGTTCACAGCCAGCTCTTGGAATATATACGGCAGCTCAGATATGCCAGATGTCATCATGCCCTAACTTTGTCCACAAAAAATATTACAAACTGACAGGCAAGAGCCAGTAGCGTGTGTGTGAGAGAGAGAGAGAGAGGGGGGGGGGGGTGTTTATTTATTTTGTTTATTTGATTTAGTGGGATGTAAATGAATGATAGTTTCATTACTACTGTTATCTGTAGAATTTGTATCATTGCACAGTTATGAAGTTGTTTAGCTACAGATAACGATAGCCGAGTAGTGAGTAAGTAGTTGCATTTGGTGTGTTATCTTACTTTACCTTCACCCTGCCATCCAGTGCAGAGCAGTGCTCTGCAAAATTACCACAGAATAATGCTTTTCCTTTCAACAAGAACTTATATTGTAGCTAGCTAGCTAATGTTAGGTGATTGGTTCTTTTGGATTTTATAGGCTGTTATAGATTAGGCTATACTGACCACTACTGCAGCTCTCTGAGACTGACTGGCACCAATATGTTTAATATGTTCCTTATGTTCCCATGTAGTTTTAAAGCAATTGCCTGTAACCTGTGTAACCAAGAATGTACCACAACAAAACCCTTATGTTCTTGCCAAGCTAAATGGGCAAAGAAAAGAAAAAAAAACCCTTACAAAATCCCTTACACACTTGGACCATCTTACAAACTAGAGTTTTCAAATTTCACCAAGCATCTGAAAATTTCACTGTAACTGAAATTATATTTGCCATGTTTGGCAAAAAAAACTCCCATAAAACACCCATACGCACTGTAAACATTGTAAACACTGATGCTTTGGAACAGCTAGTGGCTAGGGGTTTTGTGACGATTGTTGGAATCATGAATTGTGATGATATTTGAGCCCTAAACTTGGACATCTATACCAGGTGGTTACAGCTTGGCCACAGATGGGTCTTTACCCCCTCCCCCCAATCCCCCACCCCATACATCCTACATACTGTACAGATGGATGTCTGCAATTGTACTACTGAAGAAAACTATTTCTATTTTATAGTTTTTCTTGACTTGTTTATATCCTTGTTGTTATTTGGGATTTGTTTTTGTTTTTCGTTTGAATCTTCATGCATTGATCACAAAAATCTGAATGTCCATTAATGTCATCGACCAAGCCTGCCATTTATTACTCCTTGATCCAAACTCCTCAGACTAGACTTTTTGAAAGAGTAACTCGTGTAAATTTATTATGCAATTGGTCTATGTTTTAAGCTTTAATATACTGTACATATCCATTTGATTGTCTTTGAAAGCTTTGAGTTCCTCTTTTCTTGTTTTCTTTCCGGTGAATTTATATTTTAATGTGTATGTGTGGAAATAAATATATTTGGATATACTTGCACAGTATGCACACAGGTGGTTCAGCGTAATATTCAGTTGAGGAAGATCAGCACTGAGGGAGACAATGGGATGGGAATGAAATTGAAGACTGTCTCCAAAAAAAATGTTATGAAAATCCTAACACATTCTGACCTGCACATTCAAATACTTTTATGTCACACATATGTGGAAGGCAAACAATTATAGGCTGAGCTTCCTCTATAAAACTGTTCATAGTGGTCACTTTATCTTTATGGTGGCTACAAATCTAAAGGCTTCATACACTGAGCAAAAAGTATGTCTGGCTCGAGAATGTTTTTGACAATCACCCACTTTGTGTGTGGCAGCTCCTGTGTGTTGCAGCAGCTGTGCAAACCAGACACCCATCTACACCAAGCCAGCTCCAGTCTCTCCCATGATGTCATTAATGGGTGAGGTCAGTTCTGTCAGTGTGCAGTGTCCAATGTGAGTGGGGGTCTAGGAGTCAAGCATGTCCATCAGAGCACAGGTGCAGTAAGCTTGTGATGGCAAGAGGAGCAGCTGTGCAAGCTTCCACTTCAAGACCCAGGGCCCCTTCACAACATGTTCAAAAGTCTGCCTTAATCTTAATTAAGATGATGTCAGACAGGAGTCGCTCACATAAGCTGCATATTTTTCTTGCATGTCAGGCAAGGGTGTCCAAACTTTTTATAAAGAGAACCAGACTAGACCACATTAAAATACCAGAGGGTTGACCTCAAAAATAAATTCATGGTTCTTTTTGGGACAAAGAAATTTTTTAAGAAACTTACCATGATTGATTTATTTAATATTACAAGATATGTCACTCTGGAGTATTTTTAGTGGTTTACAAAATGTAAACTAGTCTGACAAGGCTCCGGGTCATCCAAACACAGAATGACTTTATCTTGTACTGCTTCCTGCTGAGTGAGGGAACAAGGCGTCTTTCCCAGAGCTTTCCTAACATTTCATTAATGATGCACATTATTCAGTGACGTTTTCCTTTTGGCGAATTTGTGCATAGATGAGGTCAGGGGCAGATCTCTCTGAGGGGATTTGTAACAGAACATTGCATAATCCAATCTGTGAGCCTGAAACTTAAGAAGACTTGAGGGAAGCGCACCGCCTATGAGTCACCGCAACACTCAAACATATAAGTCAGAGGGTGGTATTATTTTGCAAGATAACATTACTGCATTTGCTGACCATATGACGTTAGAACAGATTTTTCTGATCATTTAGAAGTTAGTGGTCAACTAATGAAGGAAATGTTAAAAAAAAAAAAGAAAGAAAAAGAAAAAAATTTACATAAAAATCCACTTTCACTGTGTATTAAAAGTGATGTGTCTGAAACAAAACATTTTAATTTCAGCCAAATCTAAGCAAAACCATTTATGAGTTCCAGTACATCAACACATATTGCAATATGGAAACAATGTAATCTATATCACAGGCATGGGGCTGCTTTAGTGAAATGACCGTCATGTAATGATTGAATTAAACGAGCCAAAAGCTCACTAATAACCCATCTACTCCTCAAAGACCCTGACAAAGTATAAAAGTATTTTCCCACCAAAGAGCAGAAAAGTCCCAGCAGGTGCAGCTGACAACAGGAACACGTCATTTTAAACTGTCATTGAAACAAAAGCATGTTCCCAACAGAAGTGGCCTTTTATTCTTTTGACATTTAGATAATCACTTGATAAGAGGGGCCATCAAGCTCTCAACAATTATTTACCCAAGAACACTTATGAAACTAAAAAGCTAAGAACAAAGCACATGGGGTTTACAGAGTTGTTTAAAGTGGTTTGTCTCTGAATTATGCGTGAAACATTGTGGCCCATCATTCATAAGTTTCTAATGAAAACCTTATACTGTAATTCAAAGGTGATGATATAGTATGTGATCCTCAGTGGTCTTTGGAAGGATAGTTTTGCATTACCAGAGCTCAGAATATGAGAACTGACATGTCACACATCAGCAACTTTGGGATGTTAGCCTTAGTTCTAATGGATATAAAAAGTCTACACACCCATGTTAAAACTGCAGTAATCTTTTTGGATAAGAATCTACTCAACTTATCCTGCTTGGCAAATTTCCACTCTTTGCAAAAATGTTCCAGATCTATCAGATTGTGAGGGGATCTCTTGTGCACAGCCCTCTTCCAGTCATTCCACAAGTTTTTTGATAGGATTTAGATCTGGGCTCAGACTTGACCATTTCAAAACATTGATCATCTTCTTCTGAAGACATATCTTTGTTGACTTGGATTTGTGCTTTGGGCCATTTTCATGCTGGAAGGTGAAATGTTTCTTCATCTTCAGCTGTCTAACAGAGGCCTGCAAGTTTTGTGCCAAAAATGGGTAAATTGGTATTTGGAGCTATCCATGATTTCCTTTATTCCTGTCACAGCTGAAGAGAATCAGGCCCATAGCATGATGCTGCCACCACCATGCTTCACCATGGGTATGGTGTTTTTGCACCAACATATCCTTTAGAATTATGCCCCAAACCTTCTACCTTGGCCTCAACAGACCATAACAAAAATTCTGCCAAACCTTTTTTTCCCCTCTCTCCTTTCGAAAATGAGATCTTGTGCATGAAACAGATGTTTTTTAAGCTTTTTGCAGACCATGGTTTTCATCAGTTGGTTGAAATCAAGAAGATGGATGTGTACTGACTCATAATCACACTATCTGGTGTCACCCAGGAGAGGATGGGTTCTCTTTTGAGTCTGCTTCCATTCAAGGTTTCTTTCTCATATTAACTGCTATTTTACCAGGGCTGTATGGACTTTTATATCCATTGTTGTTAGTGTTAGCAATGTTAGTACATTTGCCCCAACTATATCTCTGGGGTGAGCTATCTTAAAATAAGTTTATTCAGAAATAATCCCTTACTAACCTTTATAATACTTACTTTATATTATACTTTATATTTAATACTTTATAATACTGCAAATAACCTGCAAATAATTGTACATATATATATGCATTTGCAATCTGAAGCACCAGTTTTATTTACGCAGATATTCACCAGTAAAGACACTGAGGGAGGAAGTCAACCTGCTATTTGGATGGTTAATAAGTCCTTTGGGGGCAGAAGTGTCTAGAAACAAGCCCTCTGCTTTAAAAAAATAAAAATAAAAGTGCAAAAACAAACTCCCTCCCAGGAGAGGAGGCTGCTTTACAATCTAAGGAAATAGTACAGATCTAGAAGGGTTACATATACAAACATAGGATGCTTTTCATGGAAATATACAGATCAGTGAAAAAATAAAAGGAAAAAATGGTGGCTCTGTTATGTTGTGGCAGTGTATTTTGCTGGCATGGCATGGTGGCATGGCATTCCCTCTTGCCCCAATGTAGGGAAGCGTCACTGTAAACTAATACAAAATGTTCTGTCTGATTGTCTTTATCTTACGATGAAAGTATGAAAAGTGCCCACACTGAACGTTTTAATGATTCACAATCACAAGATCTTGACCTAATTGAACACCTATGAGAGATTTATTAGGCACTGTTCTTCTCCACCATCATCAAAGCATAAACTGATGGAATATCTTTCAGGGGGGAAAGGGATTCAGTTCTACCGTTCATATTTGAGTCACTTGTCATGTATGGCCAAAAGCTATGTCTTACATGCTCAGTTTAACTAACATGCCACAATGTGGATGTTCACACGGTATGTGAAACATGAGCAGTAGACAGCCCTTTTGGCCATAAAAAGAACGTAGATATGAGTTCTTGTTTGATAGCTGTAAGACAGAACATATACTATGCTCTTGTTAAAACTGATGCTAAAATTCAATTCAAGTTTTACCAAGCCCACAACAGTTTTGCCTCTGTTCCGAGCTCTTACACAAAATAGCCCTGATAGTATTATCCTGGCTATAAAGTGAACTCTGTTCTTTCTGAGCTTAACTTGCAAAACTGGTGACTGTTGCTACAAAGTTGGAAGCACATAATTGTCTAGAATGTCTTTTTGTATGCTGTAGTATTACGATTTCCTTTCACATGAACTAAAACCTGTGGATAACATAAAAACCTGGGCCCAAACCTGTTCCAGCATGTGCACAACCCACATTATCAAAGATATTATATTTAGGGGTCGAAGCACCACAACTAGCACTCAGACCTAATGTCTTCTATTGATGGAAAGTTCAAGAATAAAAACGGCTCCCAAAAATAATATTTGCAATTTCTAAATAATGTCCATGAAATAAATGCAAAAGAATTTTACAAGCAAAGTACAATTAGATTTTTTTTCCACTGGTCATTCTACTGCATGATATAGTAATTATTTTAATTTTGTTATTTTTGCTTTCTTTACAAGTTCTAAGAGTCTGAGAGAACAAGAGTGGTGTGTGTGTGAGCGAGAGAGAGTGAGTGAGAGAGAAAGCGATAGAGCTCAAACCCAGTGAGAAGAAAGAGAGACAGCAGCTGCAGCTCAGAGTGGGTTATTAATCGGGAATTCAATAAACACATACCAGATTCCTGAGAAACTCTGCACTCTTGCAGATGCTCCTGTCAATACTTGCGTCATGACCAATCAGAGGTCCTGCAGAATCATAGAGTAGAGACACTGAACACAGTTAAGCAAACAGTATAATATGAAAGAACCACAGACCTGGTTCTAATATTTTTTTTAAAGTAAAATAATACTTTTGGGAAAGAATTATTTAACTAGTCCAGCAACCATATCAATGACCTGCTAATCCTGACATTCATGGGAGAGCAACTCTTGCTACAGTTCTCTCAAGCCCAGTTCTACATTTTATTTTAAAAGTGTTCACTCATTACACATCATATAATTAGCCATGGCCTGATCTTATACTTGAATTCATTACAAGCCAGCTCATTTCTTACATCAATAGGCAGGGATATCACAACAGACTACACATCCTGTGGCAGATGCAGAATGTGTCAGCTGACCTATTTCAGAAGTGGAAAGACTGAACTCAGAATTACATCATTTTCGACGCGTGTTCAAGCAACAAAGTAGGAAAAAACATGGACACCATCATGTTCATCTTTTGTTAACAACAATCTAGCCAGCTAACTTTCAATTCAATTCAATTCAGTTTTATTTCTATAGCGCTTTTAATAATGGTCATTGTCTGAAAGCAGCTTTACAGAAACATATAAACACAGGATACAGATTTTAAGTGTGTGAATTTATCCTTATTGAGCAAGCCGGTGGCGACGAAAAACTCCCTAAGATGATATGAGGAAGAAACCTTGAGAGGACCCAGACTCTGAAAGGAACCCGTCCTCATCTGGATAACAACAGATAGTGTGAAAGTAAAAGAAAGTTCATAATGGTTTTAACATGAAGTCTGTTTGTTGAACTAGTCCACTGTTCACTGTTAAACTGTGATGAGTTTTGTATATTTACCTCCTCAAAATAGCTGTAGAGTCAGTGTTATAGGTTTAACAAATGTAATATGTCTGTAAAGACATGCTATTTTGTTTACAGTTGGTGCTGTGAACAGACATGTTGATTTGATGTTAGGTGCTGTACTCAAAATTGAGGAGACCTTCATGACATCCTGAACAGGAACTCTGAGATGAGGGGGAATTTTCTTTCATTTTTCCTAGTCTGAGGTCAGAACTGAGTTTTTAAGATGAATTTTAGTTTACCGCAGCACTAAACATATCTATCTATCTATCTATCTACCTATATATTTATATATACATATCTATATCTAAATATAAAAATAACACACTAATTCTCTTCCTCTTAAGTGAGCCTGTGCAAAGCTGGGACACCTAACAACTTTAGAGTCAAAGAACTTAAAGCCTCGCTTCTCATTTAAAGGTTCAATAGTCAATTGTTTTTATATCTTACATTTAGAAACAACCTGATATGCATAGTATGAATATGAAGAATATGTAGAACATGATCATTTAAGCCATGACCTCCATTTAAGCCACGACCTCAGGACAAAAGTACTATGTGGCTGAGAAAATTTGAAAAACTGGCTTCTGGCCCAGAATCCTTGTTTGTGTTTGGATGGGCCTCCTGCAAGCCATTTTACAGATACTCTACTCTACAGGCCAACGTAGATCCTGTGAGGAGGGGCAGGCAGTGGTAGTCAGCAAAACAAAATCTTTCAAATTGTCTAACCCACCTACCTAACCATTAGAGAGCTAATCTTGAAAACAAAAGACTAAGCTTACCCGATGCACCTTTAAACACTGTTAAATTAGACCCCAAGCTGTTTAAGATAACCACAGATGACCACAAGATCAGCCATTTACACTCTGTATGCAAAAATGACTATGAGATGATTCATCATACAGCAAGACAATGATCCAAAACACACTGTCAAGTTCCAACACAACAAAAGGACTTCATCAGGGGGAAAAAGTGGAAGGTTTTAGACTGGTCAAGTGAGCAGCATTTCACTGAGCAGCATTTCACCTCCTGAAGAGGAGATTGAAGGGAGAATCCCCCCAACACAAACAACAACTGAAAGAAGCTGCAGTACAAGCCTGGAAAAGCAACACAAAAGAAGAATGCAGTAATTTGGTGATGTCAGCGGGTCACTGGCAAGTAAGGGATATGCAACCAAATATTAAGTGTTGTTTACTTTAAGACTATTTGTTCCATTAATTTTTTTACTGTTGCTGAACTAAAAATTGAGTGGTTTGCCCCAAAAGATGCCATGTTCTAAATTGATTAACACAGAACATTCAGTAAATGTTCACATCAAACATCTCTGTGACTTTAACCGTAGCATGGATGTTGGTAAAACTGCTGATCTCCTTGAATTTTCACACACAACGGTCTCTAGAATTTACACAGAAGAATAGTAACTCAAATAATCACTCAGCATGCACAAAACTTTGGATGGATGGATGGATGAATGGATATCACAGCACTGTTGAATGAATGCTTCTGATTGGTCATAAGGTGCTGAATCATTTCCCACTACCAATTGATAGGTTAAAATGATGATCCGCAACGTTAACATATCTAGAAACCTAAAAAGTACGAAAATAGATATATAGATATCAAATAAATACAAATTGCTTTAGTATAAGAGGAATAAAATATGACTGGGACATGCTGTTATAGGAAAATAATCAACTTCACAGTGCTAACAGTAACTCCACTTTGTGTTGGGCCACATCATAACAACTTATTTTCCTATACCAGCACACCCCATACGTTTTCATTCTTTACTTACAGTGCCCTCAACTAATATTGGCAACCCTTGGTAAATATGAGCAAAAGGGTGAAGCTCAACAACCTTTTGCCCACATCACTGCAATATTCCTTGGTCTTACCCACTGTTATAAATGACTAAGGGAATTTGGCCTATGTGTTACCTCATATTTATACCCCTGTGAAACAGGAAGTCATGGTTAAAAAATGTAAAATATCAATGGGAATATACTTCAAATATATTTTTCTCATATGAATTCATAGGGGGGTCAATAATCGTTATTAATTATATACATTGTTAATTACTTTTGTGATTTTTTTAAACAAAAGATTAAACAATAAAGACAATTTTTCCCAGCCTTCTTTGCTCATATTTTCCCAAGGGTGTCAATATTAGTGGAGGGCCCTGTAAATAATTGTAGCATGTTGGTGGCAAATTTTGTTTTGACTGAGTTTAAGTACTGTTACAGGAAGAGCAAATTGAGGCTAAATGTTGAATCTGGATAAAGGCGTCTGCCAAATGCCATAAATGAATAATGGTGAGCAGTCTGAATGTGTGATTACTCACAAAACCAGATAAAGCACGAGCTCTCTACTGACAGTCTGTAACAAAGAGGCCTAATGAAGCACACCCACTCAGAGCAGTCACAGAAACAAGAGTACCCCAAATTATCTTCAGTGTGAAGGAAGGAAGGAAGGAAGGAAGGAATAAAACAAACTCTGCAGTCTCCACACTCTCATCCTATATGTTCATCTAACCCAACATTTAAGGAAAAGGACAAATTCCACATAATTAGCAACGAGGTTTCATTCACTGTGATCCTATGTATCCTGTATACAAGAGACATTAACTGAATCCAACAGCAAGCAACAAAGACCGAGTTATTTATGCACTCAATTTTAGGCAAACACATTGAATTCCTGTTCAGTGGAGAAGTTCAAATTTCATAATTTAACACCATTTACTGACAGGACACTTTAATCTCTTTAACTGTATATCCTGCTGACTGCTCAATAAAAGCTAGGGTTGCCACCTGTCCCTTAAAATACGGAATCGTCCTGTATTTGAGAATTAAATAACGCCTCCCATTTTGAATCAATACAGGACAGAGGTTGTCCCGTATTTCCAAGTTGTCTTCAATGCAGCATCCCATGCAAATCATCCCACTCGCATTCTGTGAAGAAGTATCTTATTCTACCTCTGATTGGAGCGTTGGTTTGATTGGTTTGTTTAATACCCTTCAGGTTCAGGGCCAATCAGAGTCAGAGGAGGGCGGGTCTCTTTGCATAATGTTCATTTTTAAACAATGGTGGAGGCAGCTCCAGATACCACCCCCCATGTAAATGAATCACATCCCATTATGTTATGATTTGTTAATTAAGGTGTACAGTCAGACACAAAAGATTTAATTTAATAAGAGATAAGAGAGAGAGAGATTTAATACATATTTAATAATCAAAATGTAGTGCCTATGTGAAGAACATAAACAACTATGTGTTATGCTTAGCCAATCTAGAGAATTGCATCTTTCAATACTATAGAATTAACAATAGGCTATATAAAAACTGAATAAACAAATACATAAATAGATTTACTTACCAATAATAAAAATGGGTGTTTTACTTAAATTTAGAAATGTTTGTAGATAGGTTATTTATGTGGGGTTTCAGTGTTTGGATGGTGTTACTGCAGACAATATTTTAGCCAAAATCTGTGTTCATACCACCCTATATAATTACTCAAGTTCATTAGCAATTTCTCATCCTACTCCTCCCCTCTAGGTTAGAGCAGCTGAGTTAACGTAGGTGTACCACATGGTTAAACACAACCTCAGCTAGAACAGTGCTGACTGTGGAAACAAGCTCAACCAAAAGATTCTCATAACTCCAATGGCCAAAGACGTCCTTGCTCCAAAGGCAGTGGCTGATGTTGATGACGTCTTCACGTCAGGTAAACCCCCTCCCGTTCTCCATACAGACGGATGAGTCAAATAAAGGGAACAGGAAGATGTTTCCCCATGCTGTACAATATTTCAGGCCAGAAATGGGGATCTGCAACAAAATGCTTGATTTTGGATATTGTTAGATCAAGTTACAGCATATAGTGCAGACAATACTAATGTAAATGATGGAATCCACAACTCTGTCTTCATGAACCTATGGAAAAAGCAACGGAACTGGCATGCTCATATTGTGCACAACACAGTGAAGCATGCTCTCGACCAGCTCACTGTAGATGTGGAAAACATTGTTCTGAAGGTCTATGGCCCCTTCTCCACATCTGCCAAACAAAGGGAATCCCCCAAAGAGTTCTGAGAGTTTTGCGATGTGGAGTTCCGTGAGATTCTGCGACATGTTTCAACAAGGTGGCTGTCCAGCAATCCAGCCATCTCCCAGCTTATGCAGTCCTGGACTGCTCTCAGGTCTTATTTTCATAGCCTGAGGGGAAGAGTGTCCCAGAAAGATCAGAGCTTTGTTAAAGTTCAGTGAAGCCTCAACTGAGGAGGATGCTGATGATGTGTAAGTTTACCTCTCGTTCTCCAATAACATCCTCGACCTCTTTGAGGATGTTGTAAAGAAGCTGGAAAATGATTCAACCACCTGTGTTGAGTTATACTCCATTATGTCTACTGTCAAGCAAAAACTCACACAGAGAAGAGATGACCAGTTTTATGGCTACTTAACTAAAGTAGATCCCAGATGATGCAGACAGGGCAAGGACAGATTTCACATCATTTCCCAACTCAGCAATCGCATACATTGCATACACAACTGGTTGTTCTCTCTGCAACCTCTCTCTCTGCACCATGGCATGCTTTCCTTCAGCGGCACTGAAAGGATCACTAGTAAGCTCAACCTTATCCAAAAAGTCAACATGGATAAACTTTAAGATGAATGCACCACAGTAAATATAATTCTCAAGGGGCTCAGAGAAGGTGCAGAGGATGAATAGAAGTCCAAAGACATGGCTGCCAGGTGTAGCTGGCAAGTATCTGACCTGCCTAACATGCTGTCAATCATCAGCCACATCTTAAGCATCCACTGGTTATGTGGAAAGGATCTTTTCCAGAATGACCAACAAACGGAGTGACAGCAGGAACAGGCACTCTGTGGAGGCATACTACTAACTTCTGGTCCTCTGATGTTCATGGAAGATCAAAAGTCTCCTGCACTATATATCCCCCCCCCCCCCCCCAATAGAACCTTTTGAATATCAAATCATTTGTTAATTTATAGTTAATAAGTTATGGATCTGTTAATTTAAGTTAATAAGTTAATATGATATGGTTCACATCTCACAAGTTCTTCCAAAAACCTATGTTTGTGTTCTCAGTCACACTTTGTTGGTCTATGTTTATTATTGTCATAGCTGTATATTCAGCTATGACACCACTAGAGAAGTCTGTTGAGTTGTGATCAAGAGAGATTAATTGAGTGCATCTCTTCACACAGATTTCAGTAGCAGATAGCTTATTATAATGTCCATTAGTATCAATCTTAATACTTTCCAGAAAACATGTTTTAAGTTATGATTTACCACCACTAGCACGCCATCGGGCCTGCGGTTATCGTGGCCCCCGCTGTGGCAGGCGTCCCTTATTTTTCTGTATTGAAGGTGGCAACCCTAAAAAAAAAAAAAAAAGCTCTGCTATGAATCCCAATTGTACGACCACTGGTAATTTCAGATTGTATGGTAGAATAAGACAAGTACCTCTGAAGACCACACACGCACAAAAAATACTGCCACCTTGTGTATTTATACACAAGTCATTGTAAACACAAAACTGTGACCAGGGCTCCCCCTTTAGGTCACATAAGAACATGAGCCTCAGACTTTAAAGACGGTAGGTGAGAGTTCGGGGACAAACTTGCTTTCTTAGTTTTTCAATAAGTTCTAAATCAAAAGATAAAAAAAGTGTCAAAGATTCAAGCAATGCCAACTCTAATGCCCTACAGTACAATTCTATAACAATGATATTTTTATTATCCTTGTTTTACACCACTTTGTATTTCTGTTAAAATTAGAAGTTCGTATATCTCCTAGAGTATATATATATCATTCTCTATATAACCTAGGGTATATATCATTACTATTTTTTTTTAATTATTATTATTTTTAAACTTTTCTCACTTCAGTAAGAACTTCATCCTGGTCAGGTTGGAATGATTTCACTACCATCAGATTATCAAAATAAAATCATTTCACTTTAGTGCTATACAAGTCCTGTCTGTAATCCAGCCAATCTTATGTAATCTTATGTAAGACAGACAACAGCCAAAGTAAAACAGCAAAACACCACTACATAGTGCCAAAGGTTTCCAGACACTTTAGCAAGTATCTAGATAATGTCATTAAGAACATGTTTTCGTGTGCAAATGAGGCCACGAGGGGGGAGGGATGATGAGGGGAAAAGAAAGAAAAAGAAAAAAGTCTTCACCCTTGTGAAATCAATTAGCAACAATGCACATGGTTGAAATTCTCCATGGCTAAGACACAACAGATGATGAACTATTTATGAATATAATTTGTCCCAGCTGATGATTAGTATGATAATAAACAAAAGGTTATCCAATACCACATGCATCATTTAAGCACTTTGGGTTAAACTGCATCCAAATTGCTAACATAAACCTTTTTCTTAAAAAAAAAAAAAAGAAAAAAAAAAGAAAAAAAGAAAAAAAGAAAAAAAAGATGTCAATTATAATCACTTGCATAACCAAACGCATGAAAAAAAGAATAAATAAATAATCAAAGGCAAGACTCTGCTACTGATCAGTTTTCTGGATATCTTCCTCAAATGCATTGTTGAGCTATAGACTCGGCTTCACATTTCACAGATAATGTCCTCTGTCCTCTATGTCCTCGTTTCACACACCCCCACCAGCACCAAAACAGTCTCACGGTATCATTAAGCCTGATTTTGACAGCCTGTGGAGAGAAGGAGGGCTTTTACCTGAGTAACCAGGACACACACTCCAAATATGTGAGCTGCTGATAGTGGAGAACAAGATCTCGATCCCTAGGGGCTCCTTCTTACCTAACTCTCCATGGGTTACCTCAGCAACTACCGATGAACAGTCTGTACATGTGCAGATGCTCACGTGTGGCCCTTTCACCAGACACAGGGTCTGCACGTACGAATTCTATGGATCAGTCTCTGGGTTTAGTTTTATTCCCACACACTATGCCTCAAAGGTGTGCTCAAATTGCTCCTACAGCATTATCATTTCACAAACATATTTTTAACCTTAAAAAAAAAAACAACTGTAGCTGAAACCTATTCATATGTTTATGAACAAGCAAAAGAGTAGAATGAGTCAGGATAATAGTATGATTTCTCTGGTGAACTGTACGGCGTGCACACACACACTTTTGTTTTTATATATAGTAGCCATGGGTCCTCAAGCAGGACACTGCCAGAAGCTTGAGTCACTATGGATTCTTTTTGATATAAATAAATTTTATATAAATGAATAAATCTGAGCATACAGTCACTGACTTTTTCAATGTTTTCAAAACATCTTCAATTCATGGCAGCTCACTAAGGTGCAGTGTGAACCAAAAAGATTATTGAAAGAGTATTTCCACCTCAGCAGAACTTTGGTTCTTGACCACATTTGCATGTGAACATGGCTCCAACACTTTATTCATTCAGTATGGGTGTTAGGAGGATCACTGATCTTGAGAAATGTTATATACTGCTTCAATAAAAGCATCCATGCTGCAACCGTTCACTGAAATAATGAATCATTGATCATTGGGGAGCTGCGTGTTAATTTCCATTCCACGGCAAGACTATATTTAAAGCAGTACGTAACGTAATAAGCAATTATAATAAGGACATTACTAGGAAAAGAAATTGTGGATTTAGGATGGAAAATGTATGCATTAATATGTGCATATAGTTTATGTTTATAACTTATAACTTTATACTTAACTTATAACTTAATACTTTATAACTTATGTTTATAACTAAGATTATGATATACCATTCATAAGTATGAATATTAGATGATGTGTCTAAGCATACAAGCGATGTAATATTCTTAACTGTATTCAGAGATCATTGAGCTGGAGTAACCTACTCTAGGGACTTGCCTCGCTTACATTTTGGACCGTTTCCCCCTTGTTTAAGATACACTCAAATTCCAGACATTCCGCCAAATCTCTGTTTATCATAGGCATCCCAGAATTGTTCCCAGAGACTTGATCTGATTTTAATAACGGGAGGCCTGCTTTATCCGTTTTTGTTGATCTCAGGCAGCAACCCCCCTTTCCTCGGAAAATAGATTAGCTTTAATTAGCTTACAAATGTTAGATCCCAAGCATCTTTGTTCCAGCATCAACACACCACCATTGTATGCATTAAAGAATTAAGATAAACATATCAAATGTTTTGTCTATATTTATAAATTGGTATTCAAGCAAGCATCAAAATATATACCCCTTACAGTTTCCCGATTATTATTCGGTTAATCAACCTGAAGCATATTATTCAGCACTATGACTTATTCAGTATTGTCTAATTTCTAGACGAACAGGAAAGAAACGTAGTTACTGAATATGAGCATTTTGAAAAATTCCAAAATTCAGCAGATGGAAAGGTTCAGTTGCTTTGCAGAGACAAAGACTCACTGTAGCCAAGACTCAAGTCTGACTCCCAGCTGGGCCATGAGTCACCTCCAAAGTAGGACTGGCCAACAATGTTTTCTTTTCCCCTCATCACTGCTCAAATTGTTGTGTTATGTGGATATCCAGAGAGCATGACAACAATAATAATTACAAATAGCCTTTGTAGTACATGTAGATTCAGGAATCTGATGACCACCAGCTCCAGGGAGAAGAAGAGAAGCTGATTTAGAGGTTATATTCAATAAACAGCCATGATTGAAGTACCTGATTTTGCTACATTCAATAAATGAGATTCCCAAGAAACCAGATAACAATGCGGATTGTGTTTTATACAAATAAAAACGATGGTGGTCAAATTGTGGTCAATTGTGTTGCATTAGCCTTATCCTGAGGTAAACCAGTCTATCCATCCATCCATTTTCTGTACCGCTTATACTACACAGGGTCATGGGGGGCCGGGAGCCTATCCGTGGAGACTCGGGGGACACCCTGGACGGGGTGTCGATCAATCGCAGGGCACAATCGCACACACATTCACACACTACAGACAATTTAGAGATGCTAATCAGCATACAACGCATGTCTTTGGACTGGGGGAGGAAACCGGAGTACCCAGAGGAAACCCTCAAAACACAGGGAGAACATGCAAGCACAGTGCACGCAGGGTGGAGGCAGAAATCAAACCCCCAACCCCTCCTGTAAATCGAAGACCATTATCTAAAAAAAAGTGGTTAAATATGTAATTATATCCACAGTGATTACTAAACAAAGAGTATATTAAAGACAGAGCCCATATGTACATGACATTTATGCAGAAATGTATCTTGGGTCAGTCATTTTTGCATGTTTATTATAATCACAGCTTAAGTTACAACAATTTCCCCACTGACACAATTATACGTAGTGCAATAATTGAAGCATACACATTACATTTCACACAACAGTGGAGAGCATATTGGGTTATTTACTAGATCATGCTAGTAAACATTTCACAAGGATCACTATACTGAGGGAGAAAACATAACACAGAAGTAGACATGACAGATGAAACCTTTTCAAGAAACATTAGACCACTCAAACACAAAGTTAAACATACTGACCACAAAGGAATTACTTTTTCATGGCTTTTGATCCATTCCTTTTACATCTTTAGACTGCTTTACAGACAAAACAAGTTTACAAAACATGTTAAGGCAGAGAAGACATTTCTTTTTACTGTTTTAGACATCAGCCATAATATTCTTTATGATTTCATCAAAGTGCACAAGTGTGAGGAAAATACTTCAGTATTTATATCCAAAGAAATGGGTATATAGAATTATTAAAGCATACAGACAAGGATCTAAATGTGGTAACATAACATCCAACAATATTTAGAACAGGAAAAAGGAATGGAAAGAAAACCCCTCTGCATACTCCTTATATTCTGCATAACCTTTACTTTAAGGCCAAGCATAAACAAAAAAAGGTAGTCAATTACCAAGTCCCACTCTGTGAACAGACAAGATTAAGTTGTAAAAGATCCCTCGAAGCATGTACGGTTTCAGCAAGACACCAAAACTCATGCCAGCTCACATGGAAAATCCCTCCAACCTAAATTAAGTGGAGGAAGATACAACAGGAAGTTGGAGGTTGCAATCTTAAGCAAATGAGAGACAAATGTGTCACAGTGCAGTGCCCATGGCAAGGAGCAAGAGAAATAAGCAGCAAGTAAACTTAGTGACTTTAAATGATAGACTCGAAAGCAGGGCCAAGTTAAGTCTAATCTGTCCTGGTGTTATGATCTTTAATACAAATCCATCTGTAAAAGGTTTGCTCAAAGTTCAAGCCGGAAGAAGGTGGATAAGAGCTTGAGAAGAGAGCTCTCCACTAATTCAGATCCGGTCCAGGGGTGTTTTGGAGATCAGTCAAGGCCTGCTAAAATGCAAAACAGGTGGCCAGTAATCAAAGCTAGGCCAGATGCATTATATTGTGTGCGAGACCCAGACACGTAAGGGCTAAATTAGAGTCAGACCAAACCATGCACATATTCCATTTTGCCTCATTCACCTCCATGACTGACCTGACTCATTCTGACAAGAGTAGCGGGTTGTTGGAACAGGCGTGTCAAGTTTCACGGCATTCCTATTGTGGGAGTTTCTCTGCGTTTTTAGAAAGACTCTGGAGCAGCATCTTCTGAAAGTCGTCATCAGACAGCTCTGGGATCAGGAACTCCAATAGCACATCCCACACACAGTAAACCAGGTGCCTGTGCATAATGAGTCAGAGGTCAGAGGCACATCTGTGTACATGTTTCAAGCTCACCAAAAACACTTGCACTCAATTTAAAAGACATTCATATGCAGGTCACAGATTTATCCTGTTCTTCCTGCCCAGTATTTACTCTCCTGAACTATCCCAGAGCATGCAGTGTATAAGAACAAATAATTGATAGAAATGACATGCAGGTGCTAGCAATATATTTACTAGATGACCGTTATCAAAGAGTTTGTTTGTTTTCATTTAATTTTTGGTTCATATTAATAACACTGTATTCAAATATGTAAGGATGCAGACCACCTCCTGAAATGTGCTTTTAAAATTATAAATTATAATCAGTCAATTCAAGCAAAATGGGTCTGTTTAAATTAACTAACCGGATTTAATTTGTTAACACACAGTCATACTGATCTTAGAAATCCTCTTTTGACTGAATGGGCACAAATTACCAGACACACACTACAAATATCATAAGAAGCCTTATCAGAAGAGTGGAGGCTATTATAGCCACAAAGGGGGAGGGGTAGGGGGCAGTTTACTCCATATTAATATCCATGGTTTTGGAATGGGAGGTCCAACAAGCTCATATATATTAGGTATGATGGTCAGGTGTCCACATACTTTTGTATATAGAGTGCCAGACTTTTGGATGTCAGAAACTAGAGGTGAACATGGTACCCACACACACACTAACTTGGCTAATGTTAATGAAGACCATATATATATATAGTTTTAATATATAGTTTTGATTGTTATGTTCTACTGAAAATAAACCTCCAAGAACATGTCAATTCCAAGTGAGATTCAGACACTGAAGCCCCACTTGTGCTGCTGTGACTACTGCAAGATAGTTCAGCAGCAGTAGCAGTAAGCCAGCTGGTCAGCTAATTCGCTAAAATTAGTAATATTCGTGTTTTCAGAATGATAGCAGGGCATGGAGACATTTCCAAATTGCATGCATATATTCATAGATCTGGGTATATTTTAGTAAGGGGAAAGATGTTCTTGTCTACTCAATATTATTTCAATACTGGCCAGTATAACACTGAAATATACAAACATCATAAATCCTGTCTTAAAAGATACACGCCAAGCAAACTATAAATTATTGAAATTATTTTCTGTGAGCATTTCGAGCAATTTTACATCATTTTTCTGTGGGTGTGTTAGGATTCATAGCACTGGGTGGGTCAAATAAAAGCAGGGTTTCACCAGTTTCTTTTAATACATTATTAAACCGTATCTTTCCTCATCACTGGAGTGATCCCCTCAAAATCTATATTTTTCATCTAAAAACATAAATAGAAGTGTCTTCACACACACACACAAAAAGAAAAAGATCTGAAGTACATAACTAGACCAAGGTTAAACAGATAACACTACATGCTCACTAATGGTAAGATGCTAAAAGGTACAGAAGATGTAGCATTCAGGCAACAGCAAGGGAAGGTACAGTTTAGTACACATTTTCTCAAAGGCATCACAATCGCGTTATGTTGCAACATATTCACAATATGCTATTTTTGTCTGTACTGTGCAGCCCTAGTTCCTTGGGCTTTAAAACATACTCAGTTTCTTATTCAACACAGATTGTTTTAATGGGTTTAAATGAAATGTCTCAGGGTAAAATTTAATTGGCTTTTGTAAGAGTTTGTGCCTGTTGCATAATAACACTGCACTGCTTGTGTGTATGATGCATTGTAATACAATGCAGTATTAATTGTGTGTGTGCGTGTGTGTGTGTGTGTGTGCGCGCGCATATCCGTGTACCCATAGACCGACCTGTTTATGGTAGAATCTTGGAGAGAGTCGAGAACGACCTGCCAGGAATGCTTGTACTTCTCTGAGCCCAGCATATCCGAAACAAGATCTGTAAACATATGGGATAGCATGGTTACCCAGGCACAAAACACCCATACACACACCCCCACACATCACAAATTAAGAAGCGAGAATAAAAAAGCATTGAAGAAGAGCACTAAGGAAAGTAGACAGTTTTAATGACAAAGTTATTGCATATTAACCAAAACATTTAACTGGAATTTTACTGTGATTTATACAGAGAGGAAGTGGAGGCAGGAAAGCGACTCTACCAGGAAGCAAATTCATCAAACACTGCAGTGACTGCTGTTTGGTGTCATCTCTTTGCTGGTGGGTTCGCTGAGGTCGGGGATGAGCAGGCAGATTTCCCCCAGGCCACACAGCCTGCTGCAGCACCCGCAAATAAGTCACCCAGTACTGCATACACGTCAGATTAGCCACTCCGACCTCCAGCCACCTACATATACAGAAAGTCAAAACTTTATGTTAAACCAAACATTCTGTTACAAACATCTGGAATAGTGCCTGAAGGTCAGGATCATGGTTTGACCTTGGTGTGGCTCTCTCATCACAAATATATTATATTTATAGGGAATGTATATTATAGGAAAGTAAAAACACAAAATCAGATATCTGATTGGGAATACAGCATAGAAAGCCATGCAAAGTGCATGCACACATCGGTGGTGTAATTAATTGCCATAGAAGAGGTTAAAGCATTGAAGAAAGACTCTTGTGCAGCAGAGGTGTAGCAAGTGTGGGGTCGGGTTTCTAAATGTTTATTCCTGGATGGTTAACTGTGGAGGCGGGGGCATGGTCGAGCGCCGGTTTGTGAATGGCGGGTGGAGTCGAGAGAGTGAGTGGTAAGGATGAGGCTGCACCTGTGGGTGAAGACCCACGAGAGAAAGAGAGAGAGAGAGAGAGAGAGAGAGAGAGAGAGAGAGAGAGAGATGAGCTGGACAAAACTGTACTGTGTATTTTTGCAAGCACTGAAAAGCAATAGAAATAAAAAGAGTAAAATAAAGAGCACTTTTGAGTTGTCCCAAGCCTGCCTCCCATTTCCTCCTTTCCAGCTGAAAACAAGGGATGTCACACTGGTGCCGAAACCCAGGAAAATTGAAGATCATCATCATCAACGAGTCCTCACCACTTTCTGAGATCTGAGAAAACCCTCGATGCACACTGACCAGGAGCACCGCTTCCAGTCACTTCTCTAGGCCAAGACAGAGGATCGTCAGGTGCTGGTGCAGCAGCCGCCGCAGCCATGCCTCATATCATGCTCCTCTAAGACGGGACTGTAGGATGGCCCAAGAAGACACGAAGACACCAGCCCCCTGACTGATCTAACTAAAAAGGGAGTTTGACAATTTGGCAACAAGTGTTTAACAATTGTTCAATCTAACAAGGCACACCTGGGAAATAATAAATACCTGTCAGTCACGCGTTCCAATATTTCTGATCACTTGGAAAAATGGCTGGGTTCAAACAAAAGGTCCCATGTTCTAAGTTGTTTAACAAATCTCAGTGCAAATCTCAGAAAATGAAAAGCTGAAATTCTGATCCATCGTCTCATCTTTTCTCAAATCCAAACGTCTTCAGTGTGAAGCAAAAACTAAAGAATGGGCCTTGCCGTTTCAATACTTTTGGAGGGGACTGTAAGAGAATTTCTTTAGAAACGTGCGTTATTATACACAAGTCTAAGGTTGTGTGGTAGTTGGTGTACAGTGTCAAGTCCAGCAAAATATCTAGAGTGTTGGAACAGAGACTAATGGGGATCAACAGTAGCACATTTTATTCCACTAACTGCATTAGTGCTGTTTATAAACTGCAGCTCATTTTGACTGGAACAATCTCAGAAAGGGGACACAAGCCATTAGCAGGGAGCCCATTTCTCAAGAGCAGTGGAAAAAGTGTTAGTAAAGGCAGAAATGAGCCGAAAAATGCCATTTTAAAGGTTAATGGCAGCCTTGATTCACTGTGACACTACAAAAACATAAACATGTATATAAGTATATTCCATATGGACTGCCTAATTGGTATTTGGATTTCAACTGGAAATAATGATACTGTTGGAGTAGTCAAGTCAGTGGGTACTGGCAGTCGAATGAAGACGTAATTCAGAGCAGGAGAGACAGCAAATTCATTCTCTCGACACTGGAGACAGAGACAAATGCTACACATTAACAGCAGAGTCCACACACCTCCATATCATTTCTAATTAGTCAATTACTACATTTACGCGTAACTGTATGCCACAATACCCATACCAAGAGAGGTAGTGCTGTGTAGAGTATCTGAGGTATAGCAAAGAACCTGCTCATTCCTTTTCTCCCTTACATTCTCTTTACAGACAGTAAGCTGCATTATTGTAAATAACATTAATTTTTACTGGCATCACCTGATGTATAAGCACTTTTCTGACACTCTTCAAATAAAGCTGCAATATAGGTCTGAAATGAAGCGCAAATGTAGTCAAACTATTCAACTTTATTGAGGTAATCATAGGACACGGGGTGGCTGATGTGGCCAAATGTATCCCTAATAAAAAATTTTAAAAAAAAAGTGAACATGATTTGAATTTGAACATGATTCACATTGACCTATGAGATCACTCTTATTTACAATAGGTGGTAAGTTAGAGTATGCAGCATTTAATTATATACACTGTGACAAGAGAACACACAAATAATCTAGCACTGTTTATCAACGCTAAAGAGACTTATTATAATTTTCAATCACATCAATAAATCCGTAATCTGACTAAAACTACTGCTGCATTTAAGGAATACATCGACAGATTTCCTACTTCACAGAAACAAAAGACAAAAGTTAGTTTTTACAAAAATAGAAAATGCTTTTTTTTTTCTTTCCATAATGCACTGAAGTAGAGATGCACTGATGTATCGGCCAATAAAGGCTATTTTTCCCGCTATGGGCCATCAGCCGATAGTTTAAAAACATCCGATGTTCAGGGCCGATTATATCCGGTCAATCAAAAAGAGGGCGAGAAAACACATGGATTTCGAGCTGTGTGTAAAGATGATGTCTCTTGTGTGGAATGATGACAAAACTGCAGTTTGTAATCTCTGTAATCTCTGCATCACTAAAAGCTTACACCGGACGCTGCAGCAGCGAAGCAGGAGTTTCAGCGTCGAGTCTAATCCCCCCCCCGAACTGCTCGAGCTGAATTAAAGCGGCAGTACACCGTTCAAAGATTTAAATGAAGATGAGTGACAAAAAAGTATATTTTTATATATATATATATATATATATATATATATATATATATATATATATATATATATATATATAGTTGTAGAGTAGTACATTTCATTTACAGTGAATGTTAATATATATATATAAAAAAGTTGATATTATATATTACCAGTTGTCAGATGTCAGTGATGAAGTAGAAATGCTTTTGTTTGTGGTGAGTGAATGTGAGACTAACAGGAGGTTTTATAGAATTCAGTCAATGTTAATATGAATTAATAACATTCAATAAGTTAATAAGTCTTACTTTAATCTTCAGAATTTAGTTCATGTGTTAATGTTAATTAGAGTAATGTGTTGTGTTTATGAGACGTTACTGTGAAACAAATTGTTGAAATGGAGAGAATAAAGTTTTTATTTGCATTTCTTTCAGAATTGTGGAATTAATTATTATTCATTTAAAAGAAGGCATAAAAGGCAGAACTATCTGTCTCTGTATCGGCCGATATCACTCTGAATAATCGGTTATCGGTATCGGCTGAGAAATTTAGCGTAGGTGCATCTCTACACGAAAGGTTTGAGTATCAGGTTTGCATGTGGATATGGACTAACCAAATAAAAACGAAAGTGAAAAATATATTTAAACTCAACTGCTCACAAACCATATCCGATAGTGGTTTGAGATGTAATTTAGCTATTTTATGCAAATGTAAATGCATCAATCTCCTCAAGCCACATGTGAAAAACACAAAACACATGAAAAACAGATGAAAAACAGATGTAAATGAGCTCTAGAAAAATCATTGAAAGTCATTTAATTTGAACCGTTGATTAACACTTGAGAACGGGAGCAACACAGTAGGTCACATTTAGCAGAAATATCAATTTTGCCTGTTAGACACCAGTAAAAACATCCATCGTTCAATTCACACAACCAGAAAATGTCCGAATAAAAAATGATGACGAGACTCATGCAACAAACTAGCTATAGTTTTAGGTCAGCATTTTCTTTCTCGTAAAAATGCTTCCCACTTTTTTTTTCAAATTTAAGCTATGCAACACAACTCGCTTTACTCAGATTTAATCTTGATATATTTACAAGACGAGAATGATTAATTTGGTGCTCTGGCTCGGTGGAGGAGTCTCCTGCAGGTGTTTTCACAAACTAATTACTCCTTGTCCAAATACACAGAATAACGTGACTGATTCAGTCTCGATGTTCTTACCAAATGGAACATGGAGATCTGTCGGCGTAGCCAAGTCCTAATTCATCTTATGGAATAATCAACCGCTGAAAAGAGTCTGGGTTATGAGCGAGTCTTTAAATAAACCATTACATACTAGAGACTGTTGTAATACCCAGGGTAGTGTTGAAATAAACAAAGCATCTTTCCGAACTTCTGGTTTATCTCAAACACATTCATTTCCATCACCAGAGAATTTGCATAAATATTCCATCTCCAAGGCTGAGGGTAAGGCTTGGTCGAGGAGACCTTGATACGGATAGTCTTGTTTGTGAAAAATTTGTTCTGACATAAAATAAAGACAAACCAGCACTTATTTACAAACACTAACATGTACAGCAACATCTGTGTGCATGTGTCTCCAGATGGAACTAATATCAGTCCTCAGCAAAGATCGAGGAGAAGGAGGAGAAGGAGGAGAAGAGAGAGAGAAAAAAAAAAATACCTGAGGTAGATCAGTTGGGATTCTTTTTTTTTTTTTCCCACAAACCAGGTTCAGTTTATCAGAAGACAGTACATGAGAGAATGTGTGGTATTGATGTTTATTACACCACCTTAAAAAAGGAGACAAAATTGAATCTTTAAATAGCAGACTTTCAAAACAGTTCATCAGGTTACATTACATAAGAGATGTTTCAGATGTAACTTCTGAAATAAGTGCTGAGGCTGCAGTCAAGCATTTTATTCTGACTGGCATGAAAATGTGGGTTTCTACACTTTCCGATGATTTTCCATGACATAAAGCAAAGCTTTTTTAAAATGAGCAAACGCCGTTCATTAGAACAATGCAGCTCTTCATGTTTAGATGTGTGATAACACAAATGTCCAGGTTTAAAATTGCTTGAAAGGATGGGAAGGGTTATTCTCTTACTGGCATCTGCACTATGTGGCAAAAATTTTGTGGACATCTGACCATCACACCCATATGTGGGCCTTTAAGCACACAATGGTATCTTTGTGTAGCCCAAACAAGTTCCTCCATGACAATATGCTTGTTCACAAAGTGAGATTTATAATGACATGAGTGGCCTACACAGAGCCCTGACCCCTACTCCACTGAACATCTTTGGGATGAACTGGAACGCCAACTGAACCTCAGGCCTCCTGGCCCAACATCAGTGCCTGACCTCACTAATGCTCTTGTAGCTGAATGGGCAAATCCCCACAACTACGCTCCAAAATCTAGTGACACTGCAAGACCCATAACGGCCAATTTCCCTTTCAGATTTACTTTAGAACAAAATATGATACCTGGGAATGGTTTACTCTGTGCTTTGATTCATCTGACCCCGCACACACAGTGCAATGAAGCACCCTACTGTCATAATCAAAATATTCTCAGTTTACATGCCCAAATACCTGAACTTCTTGCTGCACATCTGTAAAAAATAAGACGGCCTCCAGAGCTCTACCATTCGCATCATTGGATGGCGTCTATATGACAGATGCTCCTAATTAACTGCGTGCTTTTTCATGAAAGCGCCTTTAGGGTCAGGAGTGATCAAGCATGAAAACAGCACAGGCCAGTGAAAGTCTAACAAAGCCAAAGACCCAGGGTGGCAGATAACTGGGAGAAAGAGACAGCAGGAATCTGAGTACAATTGCCCAGATCCTTTTGGTTCCTGACCAGGCCGAAGGAGGCTTTCAATCAGCAGGCTTTTCCCAAGCCCTTGCCTGGGTCTATGGTAATTAAAGACTCAGTAGAGGCTAATACTGGGGCGGGGAGAAATAATTGCATGGCAGACTGAACTAGGTCCATTGTGGGTGGTAACTTTTCCTCAGCATGGGGTTAGGTCTTTAATATGTTAATATAAGACAGAGGAGAAGCATTATGAATTCCCTTTTAAAAGAGAATATTGCCATGGCTGTCCAACAACTAGACCCCAGGAGACTCTGACCTATGGCAAACTGACCTATTATCAAATTAAGAGAGCACATTGAACATCTATGTGAAGCATCTATAGTGAATATAAAAACCCTAAAAATGGCAAGTTTTTGTGAAAAAATTTAAACTAATATAAATCATGTCAGAACATTTTCAACCCTCAATATGAAATTACAACATATAAAAAATTCAGTGGGAAAAACAAATCAGAAACATTTTAGGGGGAAATAGGAAACTCAGCACCACTCAGTCTTTTTGGGTAAGAGTCTATCGTGTAAGAGACATCTTAACTGGGCAATATTTTTCTACTCTTTCTGGCAAAAACATTCTAGATCAATACAATTGTGAGGGCATCTCCTGCACACAGCCCGCTTCAGGTCACCCCACAGATTTTTATAGTTGGATTCAGGTTTGGACTCTGGCTAGGTCATTCGAAATCATTGATCTTTTGTTTACGATATTCCGTTGTTGATTTGGATGTATGCTTTTGAGCATGAGCTTGAATGTAATTGGTTCCTTCTGAACACAGCCACATCCCCAGTTATAAAACGTTATTGTAACCTTTTAAATTTTCCTGTTTTTCCATTTAATTTTTATACATTGTAATTTCATATTGAGGGTGGGAAAAATTCAGACATGGATTATCTTAGTTTAAATGTTTGCCATCACAAAAACGGGTGAGTGTATTTTTTTATATCTACGGCAACTATATATATATATTCTAAATCTAGCGCTACTGTTACAAAAGACTACATAAAAAAAGGAAGCATACATAGTCTCTCTCTCTCTCATCTATCTTTTATCACATTAATCTACATTGGACATATTTGCATCCACCACCATGCCACCCAAGTCCCACACGATGGAGGTCTATTTTCAGAAAACTGTTAGACCTTTAGATTTAAAAGCAACTAAGCAGGATGTTTGACTGCAAACAGTGGATATCTGTACCCAATCATTCATCTGATCTGTTTGTCATTCAGTCCCAAAAAATTATGCTAATTCCACAGCTACCTTTTCAGAACCATCTTAGACTTGTAATGTTAAATATACCCACCAGCAGGCAGTATTGAGACATTTTGCTTTCAGAAGTACAAAAGTCTTTTACTATTCAGACTAGGCCTGGACAATAATTCAGTATCAATATATATCGCGATATAAATTTTTTCAATTACGGTGATATGATTTTTAAACACATTTCCAATATTTCGATATACATTAAAACATTTGTCACTGAATGACGTTCAGGGCGCAGGAGTCAGTTCGTTGTATTCAAGCCGAGGAGAATGAGCAGAACACAATTAGCTACGTGCGTGATGACGTAAACCACAGGCACACAGCCAGTGCTCGGCAGTGTTAAGCTAAGCACCAACACGGCAAGTTTTAGCTATAAAATGAGTACCCCTGAACGCAATACAAATGCGTCTGAGCGAGCTTCCACAAGTGAAGAGAAAGCAGACGAAATAGTCGATAAGAGAGGAAAGACTAATTCAGTGGTATGGGAGTGGTTTGGCTATCTAAGCTCTGACAAACTTCAGGTTTCAGTGCGCTGCAAAATGTGTCGGAGAGTGGTGCCGACTAGCAGCGGGAACACATCAAATCTGTTCCACCATCTGAAGCAGTTCCACCCGATAGAATATTCTGAGAGTCAGAAGATGAGGCATCATAAAGGTTTCAGCCAACCTGTCTCTGAAATATCACCGCGACCCACATCCCCATCACCAGTTGTGTCAAAAGAGAAACCGATGCAGCAAACGCGGATCGCTGCATGCATGCCTCAGGATAAACAGTCTAAACGATATAAAGACATTACTAAGGCTGTCACAAACTTTTTGGCTAAGGACATGATGCCGTTTAGTATGGTAGAAAATGTGGGCTTCAGGAAAACGATGTCCGTCATCGACCCCAGATACGAGCTCCCTGGCCGGAAATATTTTTCCCGCACAGCTATACCTACACTTTACGGTGAAGTTAGGGAAAGGGTGCAGGAGCAACTGAAGTCAGGGTCATATTTTGCGACCACAGCTGACCTGTGGTCAAGCCGAACCTCGGAACCATACTTGAGCCTGACGGTCCACTTTATTGACCAAGATTGGAAGCTTGTCAGCTTATGCCTCCAGACGGTTTACTTTCCCGAGGATCACACGGGCGAAGCAATTCCAGCCGGACTTACGGACGCACTCACCTCCTGGGGACTCAGCAAGGAGCGCCAGGTCTGCATCACCACAGATAGCGGGACCAATATCATCAAAGCCGCTGAGTTGAACAGATGGAGAAGGCTACATTGCTTCGGGCACCGACTGAACTCCGCTATTGGCAAGTTATACACAGTTAATATACATTTGAGTATTATGTTAAGTTATTTTGCTTATGGCATGAGGATATATTACTACAATCATTGCAGTAACAAATAGGCGATATGCTTAACACAAAATAGGCCTAACCTAAATGTAGCTCATCAGTGCTTGTATGTTTTTGATAGCTACTTTTATATTCTTTATATTTGTTTATAGTATGTTTATATTCACACAATTTTATGCTTGCTATGTGGTTGTTGCATGCCATGTCATAAGAAGTTCACTGAGCATGTGTTATAATGTGCATTTGATTTGATAATTAAAACACCTGGAGTTGAGGTGCTCCGTGTTGTGTAGGCTAGGATTTCATGTGATTTCATTCCCCCAGTTTAAGTGACTGAATAGGCTATTCATTTATTCTTTAATTAAGACATACATATTTGTATGGATTTATACATACAGCAGTTATATTAATAAGATTCAAAGGTGTTTTACTGGCATGGAAACAGATGTTTACTTTGCCAAATCAGGTGTGAAATAAAAACAACAAAATGTACATAAGCAGAAGAATTGTGATTTTGCTGTAAGAATAATATAAATAAATCAAATTTTGTAGTTAAAATACAAATGAGAACTATATATTGCAATATTTTTTTCTCTCTCTGTGTACAGAGAAAGTTCACCAAGACAAGCGAGTGGACAGAGCAGTTGGGGTCTGTAAAAAGGTGGTGGCTGCCTTCTCCTACTCCTGGAAGAAGAAACGGGACCTTGCAGCTGCTCAGGAGGAGTATCACTTACCACAGCACAAGCTCATCGGTGAAACCCCAACAAGATGGGGCTCCCATCAACAAATGGTGAGGCGGGTTCTGGAGCAGAAAAGGGCCATCACAGAGGTCCTCTCAAAAGACAAGAAGACCAGGTCGCTGGTTCCTACTTGGCAAGATGTGGACGTTTTAGAGTCTATAGATGCAGCTCTAAGCCCGCTCCTTGAATTCACCGATGCCTTGTCCGGTGAGTCCTATGTCAGTGTGTCATTCCTAAAACCAGTGATGCATCTCTTCAACACTTCCATCTTGAAGGATGGCAGAGGATGACACAGACCTCACCAGGACCATAAAGACAACAGTGATGGGATACCTGAAAGAAAAGTATGATGACCCAGCCACAGATGATCTACTTGACATGGCATGCCTCGTTGACCCAAGATTCAAGCTTCAGTAAACTCAGGAGGAGAAGAGAGAATACAGCAAAGAGAAAGCTGTGTTGGAGATGCTGAAGGGAGAGAGAGCTGTTGTGGTAAGGGAAGAGGAGTCCAGAGAAGAAGCCATGGGAGATGCTTCTGCAGCAGTGACACCAGCCAAGAAAACAAAGCGGTCTCTGGCTAGCTTTTTTTCAAACAGGTCCATCAGTACCAACACAGAAGGCTTGAGTGTACAGCAGGCAGTTGAGAGGGAGCTCAGCAACTACCATCTGTCTCCAGATGCTGACAATGACTCAAATCCTCTGGATTGGTGGAAAGTCTCTCATAAGAACTTCCCCAGAGTAAGCCAACTGGCAAAACATTACTTGTGTATTCAAGCCACAAGCTCCCCCTCTGAGAGGGTTTTTAGTACGGGTGGCAATATTGTCACATGTAAAAGGGCATCTTTAAAGCCAGATAATGTAGACCAGCTTGTATTTCTTGCCAGAAACCTCTAGAGCCTGTCATAGGGTGTCATCAACCCCCAACAATGTCCCTGCCCCAGCAACATGTGTAGTTGTTATTGCTCACACTTTCTGTTTTCTTCAGCAACTCTGAGCATTTTTCATATTTTTTTTTTTATCCTGGCTGAAGCACTTTAATTTCAGTCTATAAGAATAAAATAATCAGCCTATGTTGTAGTTTAAAGTGAAAGATATTAATATTGACAAAGGTGAGAGTTTTATGTTTATTTGACGGTGATTTCACATTTCTTGTTTGTATGAAGGTTAAATTCAAATAAAAGGTGAACGTTCATTTATTTGTGCCATTTTTATTTCTAAATTATTATATAGTTTTATAGGAGGAGAAGTTTACAGAAGTTTGAAGGTACAGACATCTGTTGTGGGCGTCCTTGGCAGTTTTTCTGAGGATTTATATTGTTCATATCGATATCGGAATTATATCGTATCGACTGAAATTAAGAAATATATTGTGATATACATGTTGGCCATATGGTCCAGCCCTAATTCAGACTTAAAATGGAACATCAGGAATTAGATATAAATTAATGTAACGGATTAAAAACATACATAGATTCAACCGTGGAATATGGCATGTCACCTGAAGTACATATTTATTTATCTACATATTTATAGAACCTCACATGTGCTCTACTCTGGGTTTGCTGTGTCTCCTCAGCATCTCTCCTCCATATTAGAAGACAACAAAAATAATCCTAGATCCGTATTTGTTACAGTAGCAAAATTAACTAGTAATAAGACCATTGGAGACCACTGGACCAATACCAAAAGTATGTAGTTAATTACAGTTACACACACACACACACACACACACACACACTACAGCACTTGTCTAGACACTCAAAGTGCTCTTAGAAGTCCTTTAAAGTAGAAACTAATTTTTCCATGACAATTGAAGAAAAACAGAAAACTGATCGCTAGCTGTGTAGAGAACAATAATAATAAAAATAATAATAATGAGAAGAATAATGAGCCTTGGGCACCCATGACCCTGTCCCCTGTTCACTGGTTGTCCTTCCTTGGACCACTTTTGGTAGGTACCAACCACTGCAAACCAGGAACACCCCACGAGACCTGCCGTTTTGGAGACGCTCTGACCAATCGTTTAGCCATCACAATTTGTACCCTTGCAAAGTCGCCCGATTCCTTACGCTTGCCCATTTTTCCTGCTTCCAACTAAGGATGTCATGATATCAAAAATATAGTAGTCAGTACCGATACCACCCAAAGTACATGATACTCAATACCAAAGTCGATACCATGGTGTGGTATAAAAATAAAATAAAAAAAATTAAATTAAAAACTCTCCTGGAGGACATCCTCCTCTGGCCTATACTGGCAAAAAGAGAGAGAGAGAGAGAGAGAGAGAGAGAGAGAGAGAGAGAGCGAGAGAGGGATATTTTAGTTATCAAACACTGTCTGACAATGAGTGGAGGCTACAGTGGAGGTGCACCCCTAAGCGTGCATGCACACACACACACACACACACACACACACACCCCTTATACTCTGAATGCAAGCATTAGTTTAAATTCACTGATATGGTGGAAGGCCAAAAAGATTTATTAAAAGCATGAACATTTGAATAATTATTAGTGACATTAGGCTACATTTAGCTGACAGGACACGGGCTGAATGGCGATGCATGGTGGTCCATTAGGAGGTAGTTTATAACACTGCAATGCGTTAGCGTCGTTAACAAATAACAGGCTATCGCAAACATTACATGGAGCATAATGTTAGCTGGTTTCACGGCCACAATACAGCTGCCTCAAACAGACATAAAATAGGACCGTCTTACAGGTGCTTCGCCAAATTCCAGGTGTTTCCTCGCTTTGTTTGAAATTAACGATAGCATCGATTGCACACCGACTTCAGAGCATCAATTAAATGTTTGTTGTCATCCTCCTCGAATGCGAAGCGAAGTACCATCTTTCCTCTCAACGAGTCGGGGTGGTACTAAACTCGTCGCCATCTTCTGTAGTTTTTCCCGTGTGCTACCAATTGTTGTTCTTCTTCTTCACCACTTGTGGACCGTCTAAAACACTTGTGCGTATTTGCTGCCCCCGTTAGGTCCGGAAAAATTGCAACCTCAGTACCTCCATTAGAATCAGTACCAACGCTACTCCAGAAAAACAAGTACTGTCACGTATTAAGAATGTTGGTACCGACTTGATACCGAAGTATTGGTTCTCGTGACATCCCTACTTCCAACACATCAAATTCAAGAACTGACTGTTCACTTAATATATCCCACCCCTTGCCAGATGTCATTTTAATGAGATAATGTTATTCACGTCACCTATCAGTGGTTTTAATGTTATGGCTGGGGTGTATGTTATCGCAGATCTGTTGATAGACATCAAGTCAAAAAAGTAGATCTGGTGTACAACGTTTCATCAGTGTAAATCAGTTGTTATGGATACAGTACATCAACGCTATACCTGGTGTCCAAATCAACAGTGACAATTCTTCATGAGACCTCCTTTCCTACTAAAAACGGTCAGTAATATGTCTGAATTCATCATAATATCATAATCTTAATACTTATCTAGCTTTTTAAAGCTTCTCTTTAGGGAAAGACATGAAGAAAAAAAAATTAAAACCCAACTCAATTCAAAAGACCACATACTTTTTTTTATGATTAATAGTAAATTGGCAACATAACAGAAAAAGGCACATAAGCTACACTTTCACTCTCATCAAGAAATTCATTCAGTAACTATAACATTAAGTCTACACATGCCACAGTGTTGCATGGAACATAATTGGGCATAACAAAATAGCATGTGGGCAAATAAGACTTGCTGGTCACCATGGATTTAAAAATAAAAACATTAAAAAGTATTTTGAAAATGCAGCATTAAAATAATAATAAAATAGTGAACTAATGCTTATTTCAGAAATAGACACTAACTCTCCACTTCCAGTGATTGTTAAACTTGTGTTTGATTTCTGTATACTTATTTAAACAATATAACTTGCGTTATATTGCATTAGTAATACTGAGATTACAATGCCAGTGGATGGAGATAAAGTTTTTTTGGTGAGCTACGTTTTAGGACTTGTAACACTTAATCAATAGCTATACATGCCTACAAGATACAACACCTCAGGAAATTCTCTAGCCATTAACCACTTATTCCAAATTAAAACTTATTATTCAAATTGATGGCTATACTTAAGCGCAAACCTAAGGATCTAAAAATGCTCAAGATTCCATCAAATCTGTTCTTCACTGCTACTGCACATTGCAGGAATCAAGGTCATCGTCTTGCCAACAGAGTCTGGACCAGGTATGAAAACAGCTGCTTAGAATTGTGAAACCTCGATGGAAAGAAATTTAGTATTTAAAACATTGGTGATTATAGTCAAGCCCATTAATATATAATTAATAAAATATTTTCCACATACTGGTAAAACAACAATATATTACACCAGTTACATGATCTTTTCAATAGTCAACAGTGCCGAAAGTCATGAGTCTGCCAGTATTTAGTCTAGTGGAAATCTCATTATAAAGCAGTTAAAGTGATGGAAAATTAAAAGTAACAAATGACATCTAGAAGACCTTGAATGTAAATACTTTTATGGCAGAAATCGATGTTTTTCAATGACATTTTCAGTCTCCAGATTTGAACCCTGCTGAAAACCTGTGGCCTGAATCGAATAAGGAAATCTACATGAATAAACCTAAAGGAGCTTGAAATGCTCTACAGTGGTGTGAAAAAGTGTTTGCCCCCATCCTGATTTCATCTGTTTTTGAATATAAATCACACTACATTGTTTCAGAAATGAAAACAAAATCTAAGATAAAACAAAGGCAACCTGAGTAAACACAAAGTACAGTTTTTAAATGAGAATGTTATTTATTGAAGCAAAAAAGTTTTCCAATAACAACTGGGCCTGTGTGAAAATATATTTTCCCCCGTAGTTACTAATTCCGCAAATCTATGAAACTGCATTCATAATGGGGTTCAGCTTGACTAGACACAACCAGGCCTGATTACTGCAAACCCTGTTCAATCAAATCAACACTTAAATAGAAATTTTTCAACAGCATGAAGTTGGTTAAAAGGTCCTACCCAGTAACACACTATGCCAAAGTTGAAAGAAATTCCAGAAATGATGAGGAAGGAGGTTATTGAAATACATCAGTCTGGGAAGGGTTACAAAGCTATTTCAAAAGCTCTGGGACTCCAAAGAACCGCAGCGAGAGCAGTTATCTCCAAATGAAAAAACACGGCACAATAGAAAACCTTCCCAGAAGTGTCCAACCTTCCAAAATTCCTCCAAGAGCACAGCAATGGCTCATCCAACAAGTCACAAAAGAGCCAAGGACCACATCAAAGGACCTACAGGCTTCTCTTGCATCAATAAAGGTCACTGTTCATGACTCCTCTATCAGAAAGACACCGGGCAAAAATGGCTTCCATGGAAGTGTGGTGAGGTGAAAACCACTGCCAACCCAGGAGAACATAAAGGCTTATTACCTTAAACAGAACAGAAAAACAGAAACAAGTAGGCAACCTTGAAGTACTGCATTGGACTGCTAAAGGGCAGGTTGCATTGTGTGGGAAAATGATCCTGGCCTGCACAGAGCTTCGTAATACTGCACACACGATCATTGTGCCTTTCCTAGATTCCAGTTATTCCAGGCCTCAATGCAGACCCTCAGCAAGGTCAAACACTTGCCCAAACAAATAAAATATGTTTTGGTTATCCTTTTGCCTACAGGACACCATCTTGGAAAATAATTTCCTCTGTTGAAACAGTTACAACAGTGGATATAAGCCTCGAACATTAACCAGCATCTCTGAAACATCTGAAAACCCAATACTGGGATAACAGTACATCTCGAATTAAAACAAGCCCAAACATTGTGATGATAAATCTCTCCTAAGCTGGTGTACTTATATAAATGCAAAAAATACTGGCAAAATTACAAGTGTTTGGATTTGTAATCTGATTATGTTTTCCGCCAAGCACGTTTAGAGCATCAGACCAACTTTATTCAAGCAAAACTCAGGCGATTTCCAGTAATCTTCCAGGGCCCCTAGGAGGTGACCACATTGTCCATACGCCCTGTGTGATAAATGTAATAGCTTCTGGCAAGAATGAAGTAGCGGCTGTAAGAGCCAAGCGAAAGATCATTTACGGACAAATTTCCAACACAGACGTTTACGGTTTGTCACATTGCTGGCGCTCTAATGGACGGTTTTCATCTAATTAATTTCATGTCTAAATACTACCAAAAAAATTTGACTCTGGAATCGTCAAGGCGGCTCTCCATAAGATTTAGAACAGCACTATTTCTGAGATCAGCTCAATCCAAACACGCCAAATTGCTTTACGTGACAGATTAATGCATGCTCTGTCTGGAATGGGACAGTTTATCAGGGGCAATGTCAATGTGACATTCTTTCCACCTGTTCCGATATGATTTAAAAACTAAAAAGCACTCAACATCCATTACCTAATCACGTGAACTATAACAGAGCATGATGTTAGAAAAACAGTGATCAAAGCTTTCCATGCTGATCAATGTCTTTACGTTATCATTTCTATAGTAACAGCTAATTCACAGTTACTTATATAGTGGATGGTTCACATAACCTAAAGGCTAACTCACACTGGACGCAATAGTGTGTAGCATCGCATCACGTCACCTCGTTCAATTCTATCACAGACACGTCAAATCCTGTTGTGTATGTTTTATTTTCACTTGTGCATGAGTGAAGCATAAACTTCAAAGAAATCCGCTGAAATTTCAAAGCCACACTTTCCTATACACTGTGCATTTGATTTAAAATCACAATCAAAAAAATGTCAAGCTTGTGCAACCTGTAGTTGTACATCAAAGTGTTTGTATTGTGCGACACTTGTTTTGCTTCAAAATGAGACTCATGCCACCTTCCTGTAGATGAACAATGTGCAATAACGCCATCGCTACAGACAAAATAGGCTTCGGAACGAGGGCTCTGGCACAAACACGACCTAGCATTTTGAACTGTTCTTATTCGTCTTTTGGTTGTTGGGCGCTTGTATACATTTGGTTGTATTAGCACCTTCTTCGTGACAGTTTGATTAAAAAAAATGTTTCAGCAGCTTTGTATCCATTTCGGCAGATTATGGAGTAGATTTCCTCATGTTGTTCTTATATTATATAATCATGTATAACAGTGTGAGTTATAAACTGATGGACAAGAAACTAAGGAGTTAATGAGCAACAGGCAAGTGTAATTAGTAAATGGGAGACTTTGCTTGGCTTAGCTGAGAGGGGGAAGTGGGTATCACCGGGGGTTTAGTAATAAAACATAACATCTGTCTCACGCTCAAAAAATAAACGAATAAATAAATAAATAAATAAATAAATAATTTCACATATTCAATCCAGGTTGAAATCCAAGTGTGCTTTTGCTCTTTCTCCTGCTAGTAGCTTGTACAGATATACAGCCGAGACACATCTGGTCTGGATTGACTGATGCTTACGTTATGTGTTCGTGTGAAATCGGGACAAGACTATAAATAATACTATAAATAATAATAAAAAAAAAATTAAGTGCTTTATTTAACAAAGAAAAATGCGCACTTATTTATAATCGTTAGAATTTACGTAAGAAGTCTCCAGAGTCAGTGTTTTGTAATGTCAGTAAGTTTTCCATCATGGGCAAGTCTTCAGAACAGAGGACTGGTTTCTTGGTAACATGACCAGCTGCGTTTTTTGTCAGTCTTATTAACTTTGAGAAGGGGGAGCACGGTGAAGGAATGACTGCTTATAGTTCTTATAATGCAACCGATTATAGGAACTCACTTGTGCTGTGGACACTCCGCAAAATGTCAAGTAAATGGATAATACATTTTAAAAAAGAACAATGCGCTGTTCTTTAATTAAAAAAATAAAATCTGAATTGTTGGCAAATTGCTGTGGTAAGTGGATTAAACCACTCTGGGATGTGACGTAACACCACCACGGCCTGTCATGTTTTATTCCACACCTTTAGCCAACAAGAACAGTTCTGATAAAGCAATGAGGCCTTATGTCCTTGTTAGACATTTGGAGACAGCCACTTCTAATCACAAAATATACAAAAGACCTCAATGTAGAGCAGTTTTGTGTCACTGATGATTAGCTGGACCAACATTATTTTGATTATTACACTGCAGCATACCAAAGAGATCACTAATATGACATGTTGAGAGAGAGAGACATTGTAAAGTAGCAGGATCCAGTAGTCTCTTCAACAGATTCAAAAGGTCTGTTAATGAAATATGGAAGAAGCTGAATTGAGCATTCACAGCATTCACGTGTTTAAAAAAAAAAAAAAAAAAGGACCCACTCAGTTCAGTGGAAAGAAAAACAAAAGCTTAAATTCAGCACATTCAGGCTTACTGTGATTTAGTTTGAACAGAATAACTTTGGATCTTTCAATTGATCAAATGCTGTGCCTAGCTGTTACAGAACGGCACAAAGTTCTCAGATTTTCCACCCTGGTGGATTTCATCTATTAAGTAAATATAAATATGGCAAGAAACCTGTGCAGGTGTTTTATACATGGCTACACAAATTACCAATCTCAAATTGTGGTGGTTTAGCGGTTAAGGCTCTGGTTACTGATCTGAAGGTCGAGGGTTCAAGCCCCAGCACTGCCAAGCTGCCACTGTTGGGCCCTTGAGCAAGGTCCTTAACCCTCTCTGCTCCAGGGGTGATGTATCATGGCTGACCCTGCACTCTGACCCCAACTTCCTAACATGCTGGGGTATGCGAAGAAAAGAATTTCACTGCAATATGTGATCATAAAAAGACTCATTATTATTTTTGCATAAGTAAATACTGAATCATTTGTAATAGTAACCCTATAGCATTTGGGTACACATTATAGACAGCTGTGCCATTTAAATGAAGCCAACTGCAGATTTCTTTCAGCAACTAAAGACAATATATGGTCCTTCTAGAGGTGTGAGATTCATTTGGGGTGGGGTGGGGGCGGGGGGTATGATGTGGTCTGATGAAACAAAAGGTAGAACTTTTTGGACATAATTCCCAAAAAAAGATACATTTGGCACAAAAAAAAGACAGCTTATCACCTACAGAACACCATACCCACAGAAAAGCATGGTGATGGCAGCATCATGATATGGCGCTGCATCTATTCAGCTGGGACTCTACAGGACCATCACAGTCACCTGACTTGAACCCTATAGAGAATCTCTGGTGGGATTTGAAGAAGGCGGCTGCAGCACGCAAACCCAAGAATATTACTGAACTGGAGGCCATTGCTCATGAGGAATGGGCTAAGACTCCTCAAGAATGCTGCCAGAAACTATGTATCTCGTTTGCAGCAGGTGATAACGGCAAAAGGGTGCTCTACTAATTACTAAAGATGCTTCCCATTAAGAGGTTGAATAATTGAGACTGGAGAAATCATTATAAGTTGCATTTTCAGTTGAATTTGGGGAAACCACTTGAAGCATTCGTTGTATTGAACTATTTCAATTGCTTTTGTTTGATTTGTTCATTGCAAACAGCTGAAAGTCTGTACATTTTCACAATAAACCTGATTTGCAATGGGGGTGAATTATTTTGATTGCAACTGTATAAAAACAAAAAGCTTTTTAATTGTACTTCTAACAAATTGACCACAAATTTTCAATAAAATCTTGTACAAAATATGAATTATGTGCCTAAGACCAAGGAACCCATTAATGCTTCAAATAATCAAAGATCAATTAAAAAAGTTAATGATCTATTAGCATAGCCAAGCAGCTCCAGAAATAACCAGAAGAGAAGAAATTTCCATGCACTTCATAAATAAAACAAATCATTACATTATCAAGAAAATTAATCATCAATTGCAGTGTTTCAGCTACTGTTTTAGTTACTGAAACACGTAACTACAGTTTGTAATTTATCAAAAGCTTGCACTTTTGTACTACTAAACTGTATATAAGCCTATAGCGTGCCAGCACGTTGGGGTTTGTTTTTTTTTTTCCACATAAGCTTAAAATTACCTATTACAAAATTACTCCATCCATCCATCTTCTACTGCTTACTCCTTTTCAGGGTCACGGGGAACCTGAACCCTATCCCAGGGAGCATGGGGCACAAGGCGGGGTACACCCTGGACAGGGTGCCGGTCCATCGCAGGGCACAAGGCAGGGTACACCCTGGACAGGGTGCCAGTCCATCGCAGGGCACAATCACATACACACTCACATACCCATTCATACACTACGGACACTTTAGACACGCCAATCAGCCTACCATGCATGTCTTTGGACTGGGGGAGGAAACCGGAGTACCTGGAGGAAACCCCCGCAGCACGGGGAGAACATGCAAACTCCGCACACACATGGCCTCATTCTAAGCAAATATTCATTGCAGTGTTACTGTTATTTGCCTACCGCTCAACGAGGGTCCCAAATAGCAGTCTGATGCTCCTCTGGATATTTTCACTGCACAGCCAACTCCATTGATCCTTCATCAGCAGATAGAGGACGTTCAGAGCTGTGTCAGCAAGTACAGTCTCCCCTGTTTGACAAACAACCCTTATTAGAGATGTACAAGATACAAATTACTTCTGGAAAATGTAGGTAATGCATCATTAATCATCGCTAAAAGTAACGTTTCGTTTAACTAATTGCAAAGGTGCTGAAAGGATGCCTTTGAATTCCTTCAGAAATATAGATGCATCAAGCTAATGATATGCATCAGTCGACATCACAAGCATTAAACTAACAATATAAAAAATATTTTAATAATGCAAAAATTGCATTAAATATCTATAGAAAAATCACTGAATCTGATGCAGAAAGTATATGAAATCCAATCTTATACCCAGCCAGTGTGTAAAAAAATATATCAGTCTGACATTAACACTTGGACTGGTGCATCCCTAGTAAACTGGAAGGAAAGCTTTGTTTTAAAACATATATTTACAATTTGTTTTCAAATACGTAAGGCAAGTAAAATAAGGAAAACTATCTCCACATATTTTAAACATCACTCCTGATGCAGAAATGCTGCACATGTGGATGTGCTGTCCTCTAGAGGTAAGATAAAGCTTTGTGACTTTTCTTCAAAGCTACTACAGCACTAGTACTTAACTAACCTAAAAATTCCTCAACACCTACTTCACTTACTTAAGTATAAATTCAACAATAATTAGAGTCACAAAATCTAGTCCACAAATGGTTCCTGCACCTGCACTGAAAGACTCAATCACACAAGTGTTAACGTGACTAATAACAGGAAGTGCCCTGAAAAACACAAGACTCCGATTTCATGTTGACCTCAATTTAATTACTTAAATGTATACAAGGTACAAGATGTAGACAAAGCCAATCATTTGGCCATGTTTAATCAAGTTAATTGTTATTTACAAAGGGTAGCCTCTTCTGTCTATTTAAAACAATCAGCAACCAATGTATTGGGTATACCCTGCTTTGCACTCATTTCCTAACACTCACTAGACATTTTATTTGATACACTGGTCATTTTTGTTTTAATAAGTTTGTAAGTGTTCAGTTATAGTACTTTTTCACCAGCTCAGCTCATCACAGATCAGTAGCAAATCTGAACCCAGGCTTATCCCTCAGGTCAGAATGCACATGTCTTCGTGTTTCTTTCACAGGGTGAACTACTGAGCAGGATATGTGGCTAGTTTCTTGTAAATGCAACATGAAACCCAAAAAGACCTGCATGTGATACAAAAACGGTACATCGGTCACATTCAGGGATTCCCAGTATGCCACCACTAACCAGATATGAATTGGGTGGTGAATGATTCTCAGCACAGCAGTGACACTGACATGGCAGGTGTTAGAATGTTAGCACAGGTGCATTGCTATGGTTTTTGCTATAACTACTGAGCGCAGGGCAGCTGCCTGGATGTCTGTCACAAAACGTCAAGGATCAGTGTCCCCTGGCTGATGACCACAGCCATATAAGTGCTGACGGATGTGCATGAGGCTCCCAGCCTGATGAGCGATACCCAGCAGGCAGCAACACCCATCTGTACACCACACTGGGTTTAAAAGAATCCATAGCTAAAAATATCCACTTTTCAGCAGTACCGTGGTAAGTTACTGATACTGATGAAAGGATGCTGCAACTAATAGTCATGGCAGAACCCCACACACGACCATGCCACTACGAATTTAGGGCAAAACAGTTGCATGTAAATGGTCCTACAGTTGTCTCTTTCTTTTGATTGATGGACAGGGTAGAGGGGGCTAAGAAATTGTGCATAGCAATATACCGACTTCAGTCAGTAATTGGCTATGTTTACCCGGACAGCAGTAATCTAATTATTGACCTTATTCTGAGTAAGACAATATTGTGATTAAGGTGTTTACATGAGTCACTTTTAAAATACTCCTTTCATGTTCCCATTTTACATGTTTTAGAACATAGATCGATTAATGTGACACGTCATTACGTCCCCGCGCCACGCCGTCCGACATTCCCTCCAGAATTTCACGTATCAACATACAGTTCGCCTTCGTTATGGTACCGTATACAGTTTTGGGTGTTTCATTTTTAATTTTTACGAAAGCTTCAAGTGCAGTTAATTATTTGTCATGCTGTACGTGCTAATAGACAACTGCTTGAAGCCGTGGGCTGCGTCCAAAACCGCGTACTTACCTACTATACAGTATATAGAGATACATGTATTTTACCTACTATATAGTAGGTAAGTACGCGGTTTCAGACGCAGCTGTGCTCTCGTTTGCTGTCAAACAGTTGAGCACTGCCGTGTGTGTACGTGTTCTGTCACAAAATGCGGTGAAAATTCCCACGACATTAATAATGTGATTAAGGTGTGTATGTGTCTGTAATGCACTTCGATAATGCGACTAAAACAGGAATACTCCACACGTCTTAAATCGATTTGTGTTTACTTCGAGAATGTCTTTAGTTGGATTAAGGTCATCAGAAACCATTGTTTAAATGGTAGTTTCATAATCAGAGTATTGTCTTAATCGGGTTAATATCGGAATATTCATGTCCATGTAAATGTACTGACTGTGCATGATCACGTGGCCAATCAGTGCAATCCTTAAAGGCAATACTGGTATCTAAAAATAATTTGTATTCTGCAGTATTTTGATGATCCCAACTGTATCAGGTATCAGATGTTTTCTTTCTTTGGTAGCAGACTTATCACGTGTTGAACGTGAAGTGCTTCTTACCCTGATTTTCAACGACATTTTGCAACTTTCCTTTCGAACACGCGCAGGGCTGCGTAACCCACTTGGCACCGAGGCCGACATCCCGCTCTCCATCGGCGTCTCGGAGCGGTGCTTTACTCGCAAGACGCTCCCGCTCCAAGATGAAGCTCTCTAGACTATTCATGGTGAGGCCATTGAAAACCTGAGAAAGGATTTTTTACACAACACGGAGCCCATGATGAACAGGTTCAGTCGAACAAACATGGCAAGAGCTACGTATTATTACTAATTACTGATATTGTAAATATCTTCAGGTTTTCGTCAGTGCAGCACCAACAGTAATTCAATACTATATAAAATAAAAAATTTATATATAGCGCTATATAAAAATAAAGTTTATTATTATTATTATTACTATTATTAACAACACCCAGTTTACTTTACAAGGCAAAGCAGACCTCGAGTGTGACGCACAAACAAACGGCAATCAGCGAAGCCGGTTTCACTTACGGTGCTCCCTTCATCAAAGTAGTAAAGCACTTTGGGTTTCATGTCGGACACGTTAAGAGCAGGAGCAGTTTTACTGGAGAATCGCATCCTGGACCTAAATACAAAAGAAACAGAAACCGCTAAGAATGAGAGCCATAGAAATGAAGATAGGACCGAATGCTACGTCGTTTACAGCTATCGACTTGCTTGCCAAAACTAATCCACATACTTGCTCTTCCTGTCTGAAGATAATTTCCCATCAGGCTCAGCGTCCACTTCATCCGTGGGGCTTTGTGGCTCTGAACGAGGGAAGGCTGTCTTCAGCGTATCGACTATAGCATTCACCACAATCTGTCAATTTACACATAACACACTGTTACTCAGGCCTACACACATAAAATGAATTAAATGTTCAACCAAAAATGTTGTCTAGGTGGGCAAACTAATCCCAAATGAAACACAGGGGTAGTGATGGTATATTGAAGTGTACATTGTGATAATTCTGTGCATGCTGAATATCAAGGGATATATGTATTTATACAACAGGTAGTTCCGGTCCACTAATTTGACCGGCCAAGCAGTGTAACCACACTGGGATGTTTCACTGCGTGTGTGACGTTTCACTCCACGTGTCTGTGTTTGCCACATGATATTAAAATCACAGCAAAAATAAACTAATTTGGCCATATTGGGTCAGAAATGTCAGTTACTTGCTATTAATTGCTTATTTATAAAATTGTGAGTCACGATCGTGCCGATATTGGGTATAACTGCACTCTTGCTTGTGCGACATTGCTTAAATAAACAATTTTAATTTCTATGAAGTGGTTAGAACTATAAATAAAAATTCTTTAAAACGTACCTTGTCTATTCGTGAGACGATGAACGGCTTCTTTACAAAAGCGATCCTCGCATCAGTGTTAAGGGCAAGAAACTCTTGCATTTCTTCACTGTTGGCAGTTTCAGGTACTGAACAAAGTTGCTACAATCAAAAACGAAGAGCTTCTTTCAGCTGGCATGGAACCAGGTTGTCAAGCACATACTTGATAATGAAAATGTATCTGTAGTTACCTGTGTAACCTGTGTAAAATAGAACCTGTTAATTACCAGGTTTCAGAAGTACACGCTGGAGCAGGGAATCACCAGACTGTACTGAACTCCGATTATTAAGTACAGAATGATATTTGTGTCACTAGTATTTGGATTTAAAAATGATTTGATTTTACAAAATTTTTAACACTTTATTTTGAAAATGTACACTACCTGTCAAAAGTTTTTAGACACTCGACTGAAAGGTTTCTCATGATCTTAAAAACCGTTTGATCTGAAGGTGTATGATTAAATGTTTGAAATCTGTGTTATAGACAAAAATATAATCGTGCCGACATATTCATTTCTTTCATTAGAAAACTAACATTTTATTTACAAAAAATGTTGGTTTTTTTTGTTGTTTTTTTTTTAAAAATGACTTGGAGCGGAATATTCCAGAAAGCAGCCAATAAGTGTCCAGTGTAGGTGTGAACTCCTTTAATACTGTTTAAAAAGCATCTCAGGGAAATTCCTCAAGAAATCATTTGAGAAAATACTAAGAATGCATTTCTGGAAATTCAAGGCAAAAAGGGCGTCTACTTTGAAGATGCTAAAATATTACATTATTTGGAATTATTTTGGAATTTTTTTTTTATCACAACATAATTCCCATAGTTCCATTGTTTTGATGACTATTATTATTCTAAAATGTGGAGAAAAATAAAATAAAATAAAGAACGAGTGTGTATAAACCTTTGATGGTGTATATCAAATTAAATAAAATCAAATAGATATTTTTTCCCTATTTGAATGTATGGGGGGTTTTTTTCTTTTATGTTTTCGATTTAAAATTTCATGGCACAAAGCAGTTCAGATTCAGTTAATCAAAATCAGATTCAAATTTATACACTGCGATATACAATCTATACAATTTGAAAGAAAAAAAAAACAAGCACAGAATCAGACATTGTCATTTCAGCCAATCAGAAATCAAGAAATGATGGCGAGTTTGAATCTGTTGCACTGAATGTGAAATACTTTGTGCCACCACAAATATAACAAAAATTCAAATTCCCTGTGACACAAATATTATTCCATACTTCAGGACTGGAGATGTGTATATGCTTTATAATGTGTAATAAACACTAATGATGGCATTTATCCAGTTAGCAATGAGCACTTTGACATATTTTCTCTATTTTACATTATAATAGAATATTATGTAGTGTGTAATCAGTGACCTCTCACCTTAAGGAACGTTTCCAATAAACCTTTTCTGGCTTCAACTCGGTCACTGTCCATGTTTCCAAAAGGGAGGTCAGGAAAGATTTTTTTAGGTCCTTTAACATCTACAATTAAAGCAATACAAGGAAAAGTCTACACATGTATACTTAATAAAAGGAAACTTCAAAAACCAGGGGTGGACAAATGATAAACCCGTTAGCAAGCCCAGCAGGCAAGTGAAAGCTGCAGTGTACTGCCCAGTCCCAGGTTTCGACTGCTCGGAAACATAACTGACTAGGACAAAAAGTGATAGATCGCCATAGGTTATTAAAGTGCACCTGTTATGGTTTTGAAACATGCCTAATTTTTTTTAAAGGTCTCATACAATAGATTTACAAGCATCCAATGTTAAAAAAACAAAACACTTTAATGTGCTAATAATTTAAGTTGCAACATTACCTTTTTTCCCCAGTGTCAAAGATGACTCGTTAAAGTTGATCCGTTCTTAACGATTCAATCTAAACTCCTCCTTTGAGAGAGCATACTCTGCTCTGATTGGTCAGACGTCCCAGTCTGTTGTGATTGGGCTACCGCTGTCAGTGAGCAGCGGATGAAGATCAGAGGCGGGGCTTTTTGTTACAAACCTACATAGGTGAGTACAGGAAGTAAGTCTGTAATCACTAACAACTCATTTTAGCTGTTCAGAATCGGTTCCTTCTTTTGGGAGTCATTAACTCCGTTTGTCCTGCACTTTGATTTTTGAAACTTTGCAGACGTTTTTACATTCACAAACAGCTCTATGACACACCACATATAAGGTAATATTTGAAAAACAATAATAGGTGCACTTTAAGCGCATTAATACAGACGAGTATACGACTTCCTAGTGAGCAGAAAATGTGAGAGAAAACTCCCAGTGTTTCCACATACTTGTGCATTCCTAATACTGAAATCGTCAGGGTTTTTTTTCCTACTTGTGTGGTGGGCAACTACAAATTAAAAAAAAAAAAAAAAAAAAAAAAGTCTGGCCATGAAATCATCTTGTCCCAGGCACTCGGGCTAGTGATTTGCCCACCCCTGAAAATTGTATTACCAAATCAGAACTCACGTTTGAGAATTTTGCGTAATTCAGGTTTCTCCTCTAACCGGGTCTGCAGATTCAGAAATTCACTATAGCGCCGATTGACCATGTGATAAGCCACTGGCTGCAACGTGCCTGGATTCTCCGAGTCCACAGCTGTTTCGTACTGCAAAGTATTGGCAAAGAATACTATTTATATTACAAAAGATGTGATAATACAAGTCATGCAACTGCATTAGGCTAATAAAAAAGCTCAGTCTCTCTCTCTCTGGCAGTGGTGGCGCAAAGGTTAAGGCTATGAGTTACTGATCTGAAGGTCACGGGTTCAAGCTCCAGCTTCCTCACAAGCTGGGATATGCGGGGGAAAATATAAATAAACAATTTCACTGTGCTGTAATGTATATGTGACAAATAAAGGCTTCTTCTTTTCTCTTCAGCCCTGTCACTCTATTCAGAACCCCAGTCATGACTGAACTTGACTGAAAATCCAACAGTAATACCTGCACCTTTGTTTGAACATTACACACAGACTACTGTTTACTGTAAACTGTATAGTTTTTACATGGGCACTACACTGTATTTTAGTAAGCTTTTGTAACAGGGTTAACATGACATTAATTTGTGCACCCTATTGTGTGTGTGTGTGTGAGAGAGATAAACCGCACTGCATGTGCCAAGACAAATTACACAGACGAGACCGTTTGTTATTCAGGCATAAAAAAGTTAAACAAACAGATTTTAAACATTTACACAGTACTGAAGTGAGCACAACGTTAACAGTCCACAGCTGGAGTTGGAAGTAAAATACTTACGGAAAATTACGATACATTTCTGACATCATCTGTTGTTTAGTGTTTAGATTCGGTTTAGAAGCCAAATTAGACTGTTAGATATAGATATCTATCTCTCGCTATATATATATATATATATATATATATTTATTTTTTTGTTTTTTTTTATTAATTACACACACACGTTCTACATACGACCCCAATTCCAAAAAAGTTGGGACACTAAATTGTAAATAAAAACAGAAAACAATGATTTGCAAATCTCATAAACCCATGTTATTGCCAACAGAACATATAAAATGTTTAAATTGAGTAAATGTACCATTTTAAGAAAACAAATAAGGTAATTTTGAATTTGATAGCCGCAACACGTCTCAAAAAAGTTGGGACAGGGGCAACAAACGGCTGAAAAAGTGTTACAGTATTAAACATGATTGGGTATGAAAAGAGGATCTTAGAGAGGCAGAGTCTCTCAGAAGTAAAGATGGGCAGAGGTTCATCAATCTGCAAAAAAACTGCATCTACAATTTGTGGAACAATTACAGAATAATGTTCCTCAACGTAAAATTGCGAAGACTATGAATATCTCATCATCTACAGTACATAATATCATCAAAATCTCTGGAGAAATCTCTGTGTGTAAGGGACGAGGGTGAAAATCAATACTGCATGCCCGTGATCTTCGGGCCCTCAGGCGGCACTGCGTTAAAAACAGGAATGATTCTGAAATGGAAATCACTGCATGGGCTCAGAAACACCGCAGAACTCTGTGTCTGTGAACACAGTTCGCCGTGCCATCAACAAACGCTGGTTAAAGCTCCATCATGCAAAGCAGAATCCATATGTCAACATGAGCCAGAAACTCCGGCGTCTTCTCTGGGCCAAAGTTCATTTAAAATGGACTGAGGCAAAATGGAAAACTGGTCTGTGGTCAGACAAATTGAAATTCAAAATTCTTTTTGGAAACCATGGACACCGTGTCCTCTAAACTAAAGAGGACAGGGACCATCCGGCTTTTTATCAGCACTCAGTTCAAAAGCCTGCATCTCTGATGGAATTGGCAGCATCAATGCTGAAAGGTATATACAGGTTTTAGAGCAACATATTCTTCCATCCAGATTCTATCCCATCTTTACTTCTGAGAGACTCTGCATCTCTAAGATACTCTTTTTATACCCAATCATGTTACTGACCTGTTGCTAATTAACTCAATTAACTGCAAAATGTTTCTCCAGCTATTTCTTTTTAGTAACACTTACTTTTCCAGCCTTTTATTGCCCGAAACATGTTGCTGCCATCAAATTCAAAATGACCTTATATTTTTCCTTAAAATGGTACATTTACTCAGTTTATGTTTCAACATTTGATATGTTTTCTATGTTCTGTTATAACATATGGGTTTATGAGATTTGCAAATCATTGCGTTCTGTTTTTAATTTACATTTTACACAGTGTCACAACTTTTTTGGAATTGGGGTCATATAGTTTTTAAACCACGGCTGTATTTGTAAAATGTGAACTGGAGGTAAATCGTTAAAATACACTGAAGTGAGGCATAATATAATATAATGTTCACAGCCAAAATGAATGAGAGCATTACTTACAGCTCCAGCACGACCTATATATGGCCAAAAGTATGTGGATGCCCGTCCATCACACCCAAACTGTTGCCACAAAGTTGGAAGCACACAAATGTATATAATGTATTTTATATGCTGTAGCAGTACAATTTCTCTTCACTGGAACCAAGAGCCCCAAACCTCTTCCAGCAGGACACTGTTCATGTGCACAAAGCGAGCTCCATGAAGATGTGGTTTGCCAAGTTTGGAGTGGAAGAACTCGAGTGTCCTGTATAGAGCACAGAGCACAGAGCATTGACCTCAACCCCACTGAATATCTTTGGCTTGAACTGGAACGCTAATTTCACTCCAAGACTCTTGTGGCTGAATGGACACAAATCCCCACAGCTACACTCCAAAATCTAGTGAAAAGCCTTCCCAGAAGAGTTGGGGTTATTATAAGAGCAAACGAGGGGAAAACTATTAATACTAATGCCCATGGTTTTGGGATGGGATGTTCAATACTCAGGTGTCCACATACTTTTGGCCATATCGTGTACAAACTGCAGTCACTTCAATGTGGATGTGACATGAAATTTCTCTCTTGTTTCCTTGGTTTTATATAAATTTTACATAACAGAATCAAACAGACACGCACCTTCACAGTGTAGAGTGTGTATGGATGAGAGCCCGTGCCTCGGTGCTCCTTAGCTGTGATGGTGCCTGTGATACGAAGGTTCTGAATAATGACGGGGCCTTCAGGACTACTGAGGGGTTCAAACGTGAATGGAGAGAGTGGCATGGAGCCGGCTAAAGGTGAGGAGGCTTGAAGAGGTTCGGACAGAGTCAGCCCGTTGACGTTCACCATACCCGACGTCTCCACGCCAGTCATTTCTGCTTTCGTGGTACCCTTTTCAAGTTCCTGAAGAGCACGAAAGCTCAAAGACGGTTCACCTGTCCCATCAGTGGTGTCAGAGGGTTGTTCTTGTATCTCCGAGACCACGAGTCTTGGTGCGTTAGAATTGACATGGAACTCGTCTTTGGGGTCCAGTATTCCGTCGGCAAGCGTGGGACATTCGGTAACAGGCTCTGACGTTTCTTCTTCTGTGCCTATCAGAACCAGCGACTCCAAGGAGCTCCTTTTAAAATCGTTTAGAGGAGACTCCAAATCAGAGTCTGTTTCTTGATAGAAAGGATTTGATTTCCCGAGCCGCAAATAATCCTTTGTATTGAAACCTGGATGCTCTGAAGAAAACAACTGCCTTGGTCCTTCGTCCTCTTGGTTCTGTGGACAGTAAAGATCTGCAGAGTCAAGAACATCCAAATTTGCCAATTCGGGTGTTGGTGCGTCAGTCACACTGAGAGTGTCGGGCTTGAGCTTCAAGGTTAGAGAAGATGGAACTTCAACATCGTGTGAATTGTCTTTATTTAAAAGCATCATTGGAGGAGATGTCGTTTTCTCCGATTCAGATGGTTTGGTTACTGGATTTTTGGACCTCGTAAACACATCCACGATCAACATGTTTAACCAGTCGGGATCTGACAGTTTTGCAATTAAAGGCAAAAGAACATTGCACATTATTAGTTCACACACTACAAATCTCCCTGTCCTGGTTTCAAGATGTGGTGGCGGGACAAGAACGTGCAAAAGCAAATCCACTACTGCACGTGCGTAATTCACTTCTACAGCAGAGCTTTGAAGAGCTGGGTGAGGTACACAAGACGTGCTGTATGCCTGCCAGACACTCTCATTAGCACTCACACTTTGGTCCTCGCCTGCTTTTCCAGCCATGATTTCTTTAGCTTTAACGTAGCACTGAAGATGGCATCCGCAAAGATCTAATATCCTCAGAGTTAAAGCTTTCCTGTCCACTTTCTTGGCCCGAAGCTTAAGCTGCATTGCCATCGAGATCATGGCGTCGTGGATCTCATCCTCAAACCCAGGCTCTGTGGAAACAGTGTTATACCACGAAGAGACGAAGTCTCGGATGATCTTAGAAACCGTGCTCTGGATCTCGTGGTCTAGCTGCATCTCGACGTCAGGGGAAGATCGGATCTCGTCCAGCGTGATGAAACGCTCAAGGTGGATGACACTTTCAGACTCGAGGAGAGCCTGTGAGCCAAGCCACCCACCTATAACTACTAAAAGGCTGGTGAACACACAGAGGAGCCACACGTTGACCAGTAAATGGAAGAGGACAACCCAAGCCAGTAGCACACCAAATCCAAGAAGTTTTCTTTGCATTATGAATTCAGGCAAGGCCATCATAGATGGGCTGAGGCTCTCAGGCTGAGTCATGGCAAAGGCAGGCTCCTGTAAAACATATATATATATTTCATTACACACACAGAATGTCATCTACACAGAGTATAAAAGATGTACAAGTGGGATGCATTAAACAGAAGTTCACCAGTGACAACAACAAACAGCTTGGAACAAGCTGGGCCTGGTCTCCAAACACAAGCAGCCAAAACATAAACGTAAAATGGTTGCAAGTGTTCAAAATAAGTTATCTCACACTGTTTTGGTCAAAAATAATAATAATAAAAATAAATAAAAATGCAAACACGATTGCTTTGCTGCAATTAATGTACAGCGCTAACTCTTAGCTAACAAGCAAGCTAGCGCCATGACTACAGCTATAATAAAAGTAAAACTACCATCCAGTGCCATGCTCAATTAACATTACTCTTATTCTTGAGTGGCTGTAAATTATTCATATAATAATAATAATAATAATAATAATAATAATGAGTATTTATAAAAACAATAATAATAATAATGATAAAGATAAATTAAAATACACCTGCGGGTTTGTTTCTCATCTGTTGTCATTAGCGAGTTCCGTTAGCTTGCAGGATAATTAGCTTCCACATTATATATATATATATATATATATATATATATATATATATATATATATAATATTGAATATGAATAGAGAGATTATAAACTGTTACCTGGACGGATAAACCCGGAGAAAGAGTTTAAGAGAGTAAATTCATGTTTTACACAGCGTGCTACATCACTACCGTCCTCAGTATTTTGATTCAGTAGCGATGAGTGATTCTTCTGATTCGTCCTGAACGACTCGTTTTTAATGAATCAGAAGACTCGATTCGGAAGGACAAACGAATCATAAACAGTTGGCTCTAGTTTTTGTTTGTTTGTTTTGGGTTGGGTTTTTTTTGTGACTTATGGAAATCACAACCCTGAATCCATTATGATCAAAGTTACTGTACTTATTACTGACTTCTAATAGCGTATTTCACTGGACACTTGAATTGATTGAAAACAAATAGGTCTATAAATAATCAACTCAATATAAAGCTAACAATAGTTGTAATAAAATGTGTTCTGTGGGTTCCATGCTCAGGAATAAAAAGCACCATCCATCCATCCATCCATTTTCTGTATCGCTTATCCTACACAGGGTCATCGGGTCAGGGTCATCTCAGGGAACTCGGGGCAGAGGACAACCTGGACCGGGTGCAAACCCATCACAAGGCACGTTCACCTGCACAAACCCATTCACACAATATGGACAATTTAGAGATGCTAATCAGCCTACAATACATGTCTTTGGACTAGGGGAAGATTCCAGAGTACCCAGAGGAAACCCCCAAAGCATGGGGATCAAGAGGCAGGAATCAAACAAACATGGCAAACATGCTAACCACTAAGTCATTGTGCCCCTTTAAAAAGGGTATAATGATGGGGACACTATACTGTAAAAACAGCACCGTCTTTCGTATGAGACATTAAACCGAGGTCCTGACTCTCTGTAGTCATAAAAAACCTCAGGAGACTTGACGTAAATGAGTAGGGGTATAACCCTGGTGCCCTGGTGAAATTTCCCCATTGGCCCTTCTCTATCATGGCCCCTAATAATCCCCATCTTTGAATTGGCTACATCACTCTCTCCTCTCCACTAACAGCTGGTGTGTGGTGGGCGTTCTGGTGCACTATGATTGCCATCGCATCATCCAGGTGGATGCTACAAACTAGTGGTGGTTGAGGAGATCCCCCCCATACTATGTAAAGTACTTTGTAAATGTAACTGTAACTAACTTTAAAAAGCACTGTGGATCCAGTAAACATTACAGCACACATATAGTTAATAAGAGTATTATTTTAATAATTTGATAATATTCTGATGGGCTGTTTTACCATGAAAGAGCCCTGACCTACACTGTAAAAGAAAACCTGTACGCTCAAACTTACTTTCCGCCTGTTGTTCAAGCTGTGTCTAAACATGTGACTTGTAACATTCCAGTATTTGATAGAGACCTTACACAAACCCTTTCTAACTAAAATGGATGAGTAATATTTCAGGGCCATTTTGTGTTAAAAACTACAATGCAGTGTCAACTGTATGACATCTTCATACACTCACAGATCACTATACTAATACTGGGGTAAGGCCTCCCTTTGCTCTCAAAACAGCCTCAATTCTTCATGGCATGTGTGAACCTTCTGGCTTCCACAAGATGTTGGAAACATTCCTTTGAGATTCTGGTCCACATTGACATCGACATTGCATCACGCAATCCCTGCAGATTTTTCATGCTGCGAATATCCTGTTCTACCACATCCCAAAGGTATTCTACTGAATTCAGATCCAGTGACTGGGAAGGCCACTGAAGAACACTGAACCCATTGTTATGTTCATGACACCAGTTTTAGACGACTTTGTGACATGGTGCATTATCATGTTGGAAGTAGGCATTAGAAGATGGGTAAATTGTGGCCATGAAAGAGATGCACATGCTCAGCAAGAATACTCAAATAAGCTGTCCATTCAAGCGATGATTGGAAATAATGGGCCCAAAGTGTGCCAAGAAAAGATTCCCCACACCATTACACCACCTCCACCAGCATGGACCATTGACACAAGGTAGGTTGGGTCCATGGATTTATTCTATGGGTGCTAATTTCTGACCCTACCATCTATTTGCCTGTGCCTGTGCCTTCAGCTATTCAATTTTGGTGACCCTGTGCCCACTGCAGCCTCATCTTTCTGTACTTGGCTGACAGAAGTGGAACCCAACATGGACTTAAACTCTAGACCAATGGTCACAAACCCTGTTCCTGGAGATCTACCTTCCTGAAGATTTAAGCACCAACCATAATCATGCCCACCTGACCAGCCAATCATTGCCTTAATAAGTTCTTGTTCAACTAAACTAAGTTCTTGTTTGATTTTGGTTGGAGATGAAACCTGTGAGAAGGTAGATCTCAAGGAAGAGGGTTGGTGACCATTGCTCTAGAGTTTACTCAGAATGGTGCAATAAAGAAAGAACATCCAGTGAGCAGCTGTTCTGCAGACAGAAACACCTTGCTGATGAGAGTTAAACTCAGAATGGCCAAACTGGTTCAAGCTGACAGAAAGGCTACAGTAACCCAAACACTCTGTACAATTGTGGTAAGCAGAAAAGCATCTCAGAATACACAACACTTCAAACCTTGAGGTGGATGGGCTACAACAACAGAAGCCCACATTGGGTTCCACTTCTGTCAGCCAAGAACAGAAAGATGAGGCTGCAATGGGCACAGGGTCACCAAAATTGAACAGCTGAAGAACAGAAAACTGTAGCCTAATCTGAGGAGTCTGAATTTGTGCTGTGGTACACAGATGCTAAGGTCAGACTTTGGCACCAACAGCATGAATTTATGGACCCAACCTGCCTTGTGTCAACAGTCCAGGCTGGTGGAGGTGGTGTAATGATGTGAGGAATCTTTTCTTGGCACCAACAATCATGCCACGGTCAAAAATCACTGAGATCACATTTTTTTCCTTAGTCTGATGGTTTATATGAACATTACCCAAAACTGCCAGATAAATGGCTGGTTTGATAATTGCACAAATGAGTAAGTGTACAGGTGTTCCTAATACAGTGCTCAGTGAGTGTACAGTACGTAGTATGAGATTTCATTTATTCATTTAAATAATTTTATTCAGTATCAGTGACCTTTCCAGGGCGCATTCGCACCTCACGGCAAGTGCTCCCAGGTTAGGCTCCAAATCCACCTTTATCCTGACCTAGATGAAGCCGTTACTGAAAGTAAGAAAGATTATTATTTGGTAAACAAAATCAAGTCAAAGCAAAAAACTTTGCAGGGTGAAAATGTTGAACTACACTATATGACTTATAGCGTACAGTATGTGGACTCCTGACCATCACACCCATATGGGGTTCTTCCCCAAACTGTGACCACAAAGTTGAAAGCACATGAATGTACAGGATGTCTTTGTATGCTGTCTTTGTATGCTGTATCACTGAGCATTCCCCTTTACTGGAACTAAGGTGCCAAGCCCAAACCTGTTCATTTGGGATGAACTGGAGCACTGAAACTCAACACCTTTGGGATGAATTGGGAGCGCTGACTGTCCCCAGGCTTCCTCGCCCAACAGCACTGCTCAAACTTATTAATGCGCTTGTGGTTGAATTGTGGCACAAATCAAATGGAAAGCCTTCCCAGAAGAGTGGAGGTTAAAGGGGGACTGAATCTAGAATGGGTTGTTCAACAAAAACATATGGGTGTGATTGGTCACATCTCCACAAACATTTTTCAATACAGTGTACATCCAGTGATGTATTCTTTTTTTTTTATGGATTAAAGTGATTTTCTTTCCCGCTGAGTGATAATACACATGAGCAACTTCAGGAATAAGGCAAGTGGCATACAGCGCCAAACATCTGTCGGTCGTGGTCAAAGCACTTATACAATACAGAAAATGCTTTGAAACAGGATTGAAGTTTCTATTTTCCATAACACTCTAAAAATAATGCCTTTATAGCAACATATACTTGCATTTCTCAAATGATTAGATCCAGCTATTTAGTATTTCATAATCCATGTTCCAAGATACCATTGAATCATTTTCATTTAAATACTTAGTAGCTACAGAACGAACAACCCAAGTAAGATTTATAATTGTTAGTGACTAACCATACCTGCCTTTGATCAAAACAGTAATGATTATTAAAATATTTGTACAATTCTGAGATTTGTTAGAAAAACAAATTTGGCAAAAGTGAAAGAATTTTAGGCCGCTCATTCTTTGCCTATGAACTGTTTCTCCCCCTGTAGAAGGTCAAAAATTGGGGCACACTTAAGGTCGGACCACAACCTTTGAATAAGTAACACAACGTAAGGTACTGATAAAGAATCCAGTGTGAATTATTATGGAGAAGGGGATGACCTTTGTGAACGGTTTAATACAGGGATTCCCAAAATAGGGGTCACGACTCCCACGGAGTCCCTTGAGTTACAAAGAAGGTCAATTGATTTAATTAAAAGGGTGATCATTGTGGTATGGATTTTGGTGCCAGACAGGCTGGTTTGAGTACCTCAGAAACTGATCTTCTAGGATTTTCACACACAACAGTATAGAGTTTACACAGAATCATGTGGAAAAAATCAAACAAAAAACATGCAATTATGTAAAGAGTAGTTATTTGAATTACTGTAGATTTCCTGTCAGCATCAAACCAGTCTGGCTGGCATTCTTCTGACCTCTCATCAGGACATTTCCACCCACAGGATGTTTTTTTGCACCATTCAGTGAAAATCTCTGGCACTAACAACATACCAAGGTCATTCACTGAAATCACAATTCTGATGTTTGACGTGAACATTAATAGAAGCTCTTGACCTGTAGGATCTGCGTGATAATACGCACTGCTGCGATATGATTGATAAGTTAAGTGCATGAATGTAAAGGTTTACAAGTGTTCCTATTAAAGAAAACAGTGAGCGTATGTACATTCTTGTGGTTCATTGGGTCAGTACCATATATATTTGCGACTGTATGTGCAAAGTTGAATTCATCTCCTCAGTTGCAAGATACGAACCAAACAAAAACACAATAACTGCATCACACTGACTATTCTTTTCCACGCTGACTTCTTGAGTCACACCAAAGAGACGTGAGGCCTAAGAACGTTCAAAAACTGTGTGACCCTAAAGTAACCCACCATTTAAATGGTCAGACAATTGATTGGTAAGAATATTAAGTATCTTTGGCCTTTTTAGGGATGTATCAAATGTTTGTCAACCCCGCAAGGACTATGTGCAGTTTGAATTATTTGAACTGTTGCAAGCACAAATATACAAAATAATCTAACCCTGCATACTTCATGTTCACACAAGAAAAGTGACTTGGAACAATTAAAAAAATGCAAGGGGGTGGGGTGGAATCAGGTTAAAAGATCCAGTGAATATGTATCGTGGGGGTTTTTTTGGCCACATGCAACACAAAAAAAAGATTTAAAAGTCAAATGTCTTTGTTTTTTATTGAGGCTTTTGTGTAATGACCCATCATCTAAATATCACCGTGGGATGTACACGCAGTTTAAAGAGAATAAGACCTTACGCCAGCTTATCGATCTCTGCTTGATGGAGTCCCTACAAATTCATTTCTCCCTTAATTTCGATAAACAACGATTCTCAATGTCATTCTGGCTTCCCAAGCAATACTGTAAAAACACAAAGAATTCCACATGGAAGCAATTCCTCAACAGCACTTGATCATCTTGCACGGAGCACCAGGTCACCTAGTCTGCACACTGAGCAAACTGTGCCAGACGTTTGATTATTGTTTATGTGTTTCATATTCCTTTGATGGTACAATCATGTATTAAAAAATAAAAAAAAAAAAAGAACATAATTCCGCCAAAAGAAGGCCCAAGACTCAATCCATCTGATGTGACACGAGGCATCTGAGAACAATGTGGGCTGAGGTTTCTTGAGCTTAGTGAAGCGCACATGCTCATCAGATCAGTGAAGGACAGACTAGGTTCTGTGATGGTGGAGAATTTGTGTTTTTTTCTCTCTTCCCCTTATTCATATAAAAGAAACTGAGAGAGCAAATCGTAGCAAATCTCTAGGTCATAGGTTCATGCGTAGATGCTCCGGCCGTTTCGCCATAACAGGGTACGCTTGCTGTTTGAATGTGCCCATGGCCGAGCCGCTGGGTTGTCTGATGGGTAGTGGAGCGGTGACTTCGGTGCTGGCCGAGATCTCCATTTGATCCGCAGTAGACACTTCCATAGCATGCTCCGATGGGGACTGAAGAGTGGAAGAGCCAGGAATGCCGGGACATCGAGGCCAGCAGTCGCCAGGAAACTTCACTGGACTGGAAGATAAGAAAACAATAAGATTAGAAAACACATAAAACAGCACTGTTGAATACTCAAGTCCAATTGGTCAGAAGGTGTTCCGTAGCAGTAGCTCTGACAGTAATGTAGGTTGCGAGGCAAATCCCGGGCTTTTGTATTAATTAGAGGTCAACCGATAGAGGATTAGTTGGGCAGTATCTGCCGATAACCAATTAATCAACCGATTGATTAGTTTTTAGATCTGGTAATGAATGAAATCATAACATTTAAAGTAAAATATTGCTGAACTTTGCTGCAACAATAAAGAGTACTGCCCGCACCTTGAAAATGTACTGTATTTTTTAAAATAAATATTAACTAAAATATTAGATTAAATATAAATATATACATTCAAGCTGAACCAAACAGTAACACTACAAAAAACAAATTAAAATAGACATCCAAAATAAATAAAAAATACTTCAAACAACACAACAAAAATTTGTCTGTGATGGTTTTTATTTCGCCTCTAGAGGCCGCTCTCATACTGTAAAATGACAGCGAACTCTTCTCAGCCACTCCCACGGTGGATGCAACCAGGGAAAAAACTAATCTGTGTGGATTTTCGCTGATAATTGATAGTTTCAACAATCGGTGCTGATTAATCAGCAAAACCGATCAATCTGTTGACATTTACCATTAATGTACCTGTTCTACGATGTTATAGTTACTATGATCAGCATTTTGGAACAGTCAGTTTTTAGTCTTCAGGACAGAGGACTTTGCAGTTCCTCAGTACCACGACACATTAATTTCACAAGAGAGAAGAAAGAGAGGCTGGTGAGGCAACTGTTTATAGCTGATATAATGCAAGTGATAACAGGAACTAACTTCCACAACATACGGCATCCTAAATAAAGTAAAAAAAAGTTGTCATCATTGGCAAATTGCTGTGGTACAAGAGGTATAAAACATCTGGACACGCTGTTATTGGAAAATAATCAACTTTGCACTGCTAACAGTAACTATGCATCGGACCGTATCTCACCACCCCGTGATCAACCGTTTCACTTCTCCAGCATGTCCAGTCGTGTTTCATTCCTTGAATATTTCATGTGTAGGCACTTGTGCAGCCAAACATGAGAACGGTCATGCTGCCAGCAAACCTCATATACAGTGGATATGGAAAGTCTACACACCCCAGTTAAAATGGCAGGATTTTGTGATGTACAGTAGCAAACAAAATTTTTCAACCCCCATTGCAAATCAGGTTTATTGTCAAAATGTACAGACTTTCAGCTGTTTGCAATGAACAAAACAAACAAAAGCTACTGAAATAGTTCAATACAATGAATGCTTCAAGTGGCTTCCCTAAATTCAACTGAAAATGCAACTTATTATGCCAGAATTCCAAAAGATATTTCCTTGCAAAAAAAAAGCACATCAACAGAAAACCATCCCCATGGTGAAACATGGTGGTGGCAGCATCATGCTTTAGGGCTGCTTTACTTCAGCCAGAACTGGGGCTTTTATCAAGATGGAGGGAATCATGAATAGCTACAAAATACCAGTCTGTTAGTAACCTGACGATGAAAAGGAATTTCACCTTTCAGCACGACAATATTCAAAAGCATACATCCAAATCAACAAAGGAATGACTTCAGCAAAGGATCATCAATGTTTTTGAATGGACTAGCCAGAGTCCAGACCTGAATCTAATAAAAATCTCTTGGTTTCATTTTTTGTTTACATCACAAAAACCTACCATTTTAACAGGGGTGTGTAGCCTTTTTAATATCCACTATACATAAATCTGCCTTGATAAAAACAAGATAATTTATAAAAACCAACCCAAGTATTATAACTAAAATTTGTGTCATTGTTTAATTAATCAACATGATAATCTCTTCCTGGGTAATACATAATACAAAACACACATCAACAATGCAAACCTACATGCAGCTATTAAACTCATTACCTCACTGGCGTTCTTGGGCTCCCTAAAAAGCGACGAGGTGATCGGATTTTTGGCTCAAATGAGAATTTCTCCTTCACGTTTTCCAACACAGATGGAGCTACATACGTAAAGCCCTAAAGAATTTAAAATACGAACATGTCCGAGGGGTTAAAGAAGGCAGTTTCTTATTACATTTACACGAACCAAAAATAAATAAATAAATAATAAAATGCAGCTTTACCAGGAAGACCTGATTTGCACTTTCGCTGAGTGTGGAGTCATCAGGACTATCTACAGGAGTCTGGCTAGTGAACTTCGAATCGAATTGGCTCACATCCTCAGCGGATTGCTATGAAAGCGAAAGCAGAGTTCATTTAAGATCGCATAGATGTATTTAAACCCTACTGTGCCAGCTGGCAAACAAACAAGTGAAGGAACAAGAGCAGGCGAGAACTCACCAGGAAAGGCTTGAATGGTGGCTCTACTTTCCGTGCAAGAAGGTCTTCCCAGTTAATGTGACGGAAGAACGGATGGGACTAAGAACATCAAAAAAGCCAACAAAATTTATTTCAACAGACAATATGAACAGAATAAACTTCACGAACATGAAAGAAGCGTTTACCAACCTGCACCTCTGTTGCATCTCCGGGTCCAGCTCCAAGACGAGATGAGGCCGTCCTTTTCAGCAGCTGGATATGTTTAAAATGAAAAAAAATTATAATAATAATTATTAAATTTATTTTATATATATATATATATATATATACATACACATACACATACACACACACACACACATATATATACACATATATAGGCACACACAGAGAAGAAAAAATTATAATAAAATATCATCACAGTGTGTGTTGTCCTACCTTTTTAAGCAGGTCTCTGGCTTCTTGTGTGAGGTAGGGTGGGAGATTCAGCTTGCATTTAAGAATTTTGTCGATGGTTTTCTTCCGGTTTTCCCCAGTAAATGGTGGCTATAAAGGCAAAACAGTATCAGCCTCCACACACACACACCAAAAAAATGAATAAATAAATAAAATAAAATCAACAAACTAATGTACTACATGATGAACTGGCTAGCAACCTATATTTCTGTTTTTCTGTAAGCCCGACTAAATAAAAGTTCTTCACAGTTGGCCCCCAGTGGTTTAGACGGTGGTGGCTGGTTTCTCCCCCACAGACACAAACGGGACCTCATATCTAGGTTGGTCCATCGAAATTTATTTGGGTAAGTGTTAATAGGTTTTGGCACAGCTGGCTACGACTAAAGTGTACAGTGTTTATGATGTGCCTAATATCAATGTTGGGTATTCATTCACCTGAATGCTTTTAGGTATCGGGCCCCAAAATCTGTACTGTTGTTGCCAAGGTATATGTGAACCAGTAAGAATAAAGGAGTAAAAGAAATCTCATTGGCTGATAGCCAGTTTGGCTCTTTATAAAATGACGTGCTTTTCTCGTTTTTGTGGCATTTTGCCTGTGCTTTCTGCTCACAGAATTAACGATGACAAATAATTTAACTCCATATGTTTCATGGCTAAAATGTCTTCTTTTATTTAATACACTGATGACGAATGTGCAATATGGAAATCTGTAGATATTTCTAGAAATTACATAATAGATGAACGTGTCCATTTCTTGCTGTTGGATCAACTGGTTAAAACAAGCTCACTTGCATTAGAGTACATATACAGTATTGTGAAAAACTGCTTGCCCCCCAAAAAATTCTTGTTTTTGTGTAGATCTCATACTAAATAGTTTCAGAAATTAAAACAAAATCTATGATAAAACAAAGGAAACCCGAGTAAACACAAAATACAGTTTTCAAATGATTTTTTTTTGTTGTTGTTTTTTGCTTCAATAAATAACAAAGTTATCCAATACCAACTGGGCCTGTGTGAAAATGTATTTGCCCCCATAGTTACCAATTCCCCAAATCTATGAAACTGCATTCATAATGGGGTTCAGCTGGACTAGACACAACCAGGTCTGATTACTGCAAACCCTGTTCAATCACATCAACACTTAAATAGAACTTTTTCAACAGCATGAAGTTGGTTAAAAGGTCTTACCCAGTAACACACTATATCAAGAAATGATGAGGAAGAAGGTGGTTGAAATCCATCAGTCTGGGAAGGGTTACAAAACTATTTCAAAGGCTCTGGGACTCCAAAGGATCACAGTGAGAGCCATTATCTCCAAATGAAAAAACTTGACACTGTAGTGAACCTTCCCAAATTCCTCCAAGAGCACAGCAACTACTCATCAAGGAAGTCACAAAATGACAACATCAAAGGACCTACAGGTTTCTCTTGCATCAGTAAAGATCACTGTTCATGACTCCACTATGAGAAAGACACTGGACAAAAATGGCTTCCATGGAAGAGTGGCGAGGTGAAAACCACTGCCAACCCAGAAGAATGTTAAGACTCATCTGAACTTTGTCAAAACACACCTTGATGATCCTCAAACCTTTTGGAAGAATGTTCTGTGGACTGATGAGTCGAAAGTGTAACATGACTCCTGTCTTCTAAACAGTTCCATCTGGCATAAACCGAACACAGAATTCCACAAAAAGAATATCATATCTACATGGTGGAGGTAGTGTGATGGTGTGGGGATGCTTTGCTGCTTCAGGGCCTGGACAACTTGCAATAATTGAAAGAAACATGAATTCTGCTCTCTGCCAGAAAATCCTGTGATCCAAAGCATATAAGTAAGTCCTAGTCCTAGAAGTAAGTGAAAGACTGATCTCCAGTTATCAGAAGTGTTTGGTTGCAGTTATTGCTGCTAAAGGTGGCAGAACCAGAGTTTAAGTTTAAGGGGACAATTAGTTTTTCATAAAAATGATAGGTGTTGGAACTTTTTTTTGTTTCAATAAAAAAAATGAAAACAGTAGTGTGTTTAATCAGGTTGCCTTTGTTTTATGTTGGATTTCGTTTGAAGATCTAAAACTATATTTAGTATGAGATATACAGAAAAACAGAAGAAACCACCACTGTATGGAACACATCAAAAGGTGACACCTATTTAACTAAACAAGTGAAAATGACAGAAACTGCACTCACTGCCCCAGTTAACATGTCGTACGTCAGGGCTCCGAGACTCCACCAGTCGACAGCGCGATTGTGTCCATTTCTCGTCAGGATCTCTGGAGCCCTAATACAAAAGACAAAAATATTCAACTGCATTTCCATTATGATTCACAATCGGCTTGTGCTATATAACAAATGTTATCGTTCCTATGCAATATTAAATCGCTACAATGTCCACTAACATACAGTCGAATTATATTACCAGTTGAACATAGTATGAGCCATCACACAAATACACACCTATAGAGCAGTCTTTTCCTCCCCAATAAAACAGGAAATGAGCCATATAATAACCTGGATTTGATCTGTTCAGGAGTTTCGAACTCTCCAATATTAACAGATAGTTCAAGCCCCGCCCCCTTTATCTCATGCTCTCAAATTACACAGTACACTCTCTGTCAAGGTAAATGGAGACTCGATCAACGGCTGCATTTACATGCACATCAAACTCAGTTTAAGGTCTATGCTCAGGTTGCAGCCATATTCTGAATACGGTGTTTATATGTGTACAGGCATCGAAATACTCCTGTATACACGTGTTGTAAGTTTGTCCGAGTTGCCATTCCTAAACACCGAGCCTACGGCTAAGCATCTGTTAGCACCCACGATTCCTTACAAACTGAGCGTGTGTATATATTATATATATATATATATAAAATATATATCCATCCGTTCAGTGGATTTCCTGAATAAGATGTTTACATGTAACAAAGTTCAGATCATTTTGGCCAACCAAGAGAGCTCATCTGAGCTTTCTATGTCTGAAAGTGAAGACCTTATATATTCCACGGGTGGGAATCAGAAGATTGGCTTCATCTGAATCGGGCAATCGGATTGCGGCGTTTACGTGACTCAATACTAAATAGAATATCGCCAAATTTTGATTAACATCAGAATATTAACGTGCATGTAAAGGCAGTCAATGTAGCTAACATTAGACAAGTACTGTATACATCAGTTAACTAGATTTTATTATAGATGCCACCGAAAGAGGAAAAAATAAAGAAGGAAGGAACATACTGACCCAAAAGGGATCAATTGTCAAATCTAACACTTCACAAATGATGTTAATGGTGATGATAATTAAAAAGTGATTAAATACACCGGTGCGTTTTTGACTGATACTCTCCTTCGCCGCTCACAGCATCGATAATATTACTACAGACTCACCTAAAATTCCACCATCCACACCTCCACTACACTCCTTTAAACTGAAATGCTCATTTTCCTTTTTTCTTTTAAAAGGACATCGGGTCTGGACAATTAAATCGTTTATCATAATATTTTGCAAGGGGGGAATTTTTATTTTTTTTAAATCAACATCACACAAGCCCAAACGACAACATGGAAGCTTAAAAGGAGGTGCAGAGATGCTTCATAATGGATGGATCCCTTCACAGGTTCACTAACGTGAAGCTCACACGTGTGACGAAACGACTTACATGTACTCGATAGTGCCGCAGAACGTGTGTGTGACTGTCCCGTCATGAATGGATTCCTTACACAGTCCAAAGTCAGTCAATTTCACGTGGCCTTTCCAAGACAAAGACAAAAACACACTTAATAAACTGCGAGCACAAAAAAAACGACACACTTTCAATACAATGCGACAAAACTACAAACTCTTCAAGTGATTTTTCAGTAGCATAACATGAAACATGTCTAAAGCTAAACTCGGAGCCAATCCTGGCTCTGTTTCACAACTTCGCCTTACACTTCACACATGAAACATTGCTACAATAATCTTCTTAGAATTTATGACGACATGCATCAGTTTTACCTTGGCTATTGAGCATGATGTTTTCAGGTTTAAGGTCTCTGTAGATGATGCCCTTTTGATGCAGGTGGCCGAGGGCCATCGAAATTTCTGCCAAGTAAAAGCTGCAAGTAAAAAGCCTCCAGGATCATTCTGGTGATTTTATTTCATTTTGGCCAATCAAGAGAGCTCATCTGAGCTTTCTATGTCTGAAAGTGAAGATCTTATATAATATCATAACAGTATATCATAACAAAGAGCACAACAATATTGTAAAGTCACTGATTAGTCGAAACATTATTTTACTCTTCTTCCATTGACTACTGTATAGTCCTAAAGTCCTAAAATTAGGCAAATTTGCTGAAAAGGTGATACTCGGGGAGCAAACATAAGCTTAATCCTTACCAGGCAGTGTCTTCCATGAAAATGCCCTCCCTTTCTAGCTGCATGAAAAGTTCCCCACCTGGAAATGACAACAGATACTGATGTTAAAGTCCCCATGAATCAAAATTCACTTACTTTTTTGGGGGGGTTTTCAGTATGAATATGTCAGCCTTAAGGTTATCTATAAGCTAGGGTGCTCCAAAACAATGAGAAAATTCGCATTTAGAAGATGTAAATGGTAAATTGTCTGCACTTATATAGCGCTTTTTAACCTTAGTGGTTCTACAAAGAGCTTTTCACAGTTTCTCATTCACACACACACACCAGTGGCAGCAGACCTACATGGAGACACATGAGGCGGGAATCGAATCGCCAACCCTACGACTCGTGGACAACCCGCTCTACCACCTGAGCCACAGCCGCCCCAATATATATTTACAGTCTCTCTCTACCACTGATACGGATCAGCGATTTCGATGACATCATTATGCACTTCAGCTTCTCTGTCCAATCAAATGCTCTCTAGAATCTGAAGTGTCCCACCCCCAACGGTTATAAATTTCAGTGGTAAGTCTCAGTGGAAATTACATCAAGACATCGAATAGCGCATCGCGTTCCAAGGCACTTTACAGGGACTTTAAGAAATCCATATCAAATACACAAGAAGGACAGAAGGACAAAATCCCCAACGGCTAATTTGTTTCCGAGGCCAATCAGAAGTACTGCTAAAAGGTCTCGTTAACCAACAAACATCACAGTGAAAGACAATTTTGTGCGTCTGCAATTTCGCAAAGTTCAAAAGTTGCATCACAAATTTTTTTTTTTTAAATAAAAGATACAACAAAACCAAACATTTTTGGCCGCAACAATCACAAAAGAAACTCTGCGAGATCCTGTATGGGCTGTTGGAAATATATGGGTGATTAACCAACATACACACATTAGTAAATCAGAGTTTCCAAAACATTTTTTTTGTTCAGGTTGGCCTTTAAAAACTTTACTAAATGATCGATAAATAAACATTTTGTATCGTCACGTCCTGGAGTTAGTCTGTGAGGTGCACGAGAGACACGAGCATGTCATGTTGAGGCCGTACGACGTCAAATCAACAAACGAATTCGATATCCGGCGTACCCAAAATATCTGTAAAACCGCCCAATTATTCGCTAAGGCTGGTGATGATACGCAATGGAAAAATTTCAATATCCATCGTAGCCAAAATCTGTGTAATACTGCTAACACCCACTACTACCCCTGTGCTGTGTGACCACCTGTATGCTGCATGAACACAAGCAATACAACCGCTCCAGCTCGCAATGAAAAGCAGGCATTCACAGACGGAGCTCCAGCGCTCGCGGAAGACGCAGGACGGACGTAGACGTGGACGCATCCAGAAACGACCAATACAACCAGAGAGTAAAGTGTTTCTTAGAATGCCGATGTAGTTTACTTTGACTGACCACTCAGGTATTCGAGGATGAGATAAAGCTTGCCGCCGGTCTGAAAGGCATAAATGAGGTCGACGATAAAAGGATGCTTCACTTCCTCCAAGATGTTGCGCTCAGCTTTGGTGTGGGCCGTGTCCTTGGCGTTGCGGACGATCATGGCCTGGAAAGTCACAAGGGGGACAAAAAAATAAAAAATAATAATGTAAATGACATTTTTGCCCCAAAGAAAAAACACTGCTTCATATTAATTTGTGGTGATGCGGCCTGAGGAGACGTTTAACATGAGGCAAACCTTTTTCAAGACTTTCATAGCAAATATTTTTCCTGATCCGGCACCGGCTACCTTCCGGACCTGGAATACCTATAACAAAATTAAGGCGCGTTTAAGTTTGATTCAAAGATTGTTGAATTATTTACTTTTTTTTAATAGACAATCCTTATCGACGCGTACCTTTCCGTAGCCGCCTTTCCCCAAAACCCGCAGCAGCTCAAAGCATTCAGGACGTATGCTCTCGGTGCCTTGATTGACACTGTCCTCCGAGATCTCGATCTTCTCGCAGTCGTCCATGTTACTGTCATGAGGTGAAGCCGGATAACACAGACAGCATTTTTACTTTTGGTGTCATGTCTCAGTATTTAACCAGTAAGTATTTAACCAGCGAAATCTGCAGCTAATGGGTTTTAAACATTGTGTCATGACGTGCCCAGATAGAGATAAAGATCTGACAGTCTGACCGAGCAAACAGAACGGAGCAGTTAGAGGAACGATTTGCTTTAAATGAAATTCATTCATTAAAAAAAAAAAATCATAAAAGAAACAATACTCACAATTCAAAGCCGCTGCGCTGATCCATGAGGTCGTTAATCTGCACCTTGAGGAAGAACACAGTAAATGAGCTTCATTACTCCACTATAAATAACACACGTGCATTCCGGCGAGGTCCGTTAAGCACCACGCTACTGTGTACACTCAGGGACAGTCGAGTTAAGGCTTGTTTTATGTGTGAGTAAAATAGATGATGTTATAATCACCTCCAAACACTTAAAAACATTATTGTACATTAATGCAAACTTCTATAGTTCTCTCTGGACTATTAGTCATTCTCATAAAATAAAATGAATAAATAAATAGACAGAGAGAGACAGACAGACAGCGACAGACAGACAGTGACAGAGAGAGAGAGACAGACAGCGACAGAGAGAGAGAGAGTCAGAGAGAGACAGAGTCAGAGAGGGACAGAGAGAGACAGAGTCAGAGAGGGACAGAGTCAGAGAGGGACAGAGTCAGAGAGGGACAGAGTCAGAGAGGGACAGACAACGACAGAAAGACAGACAGCGACAGTGAGAGAGAGAGACACACACAGACAGTGACAGTGAGAGAGACACAGACAGCGACAGACAGACAGAGTCAGAGAGACAGAGAGAGTCAAACAGAGAGACAGAGAGTCAGAGAGTCAGAGAGACACACAGAGAGAGAGACACAAAGAGAGAGAGTCAGAGAGACACAGAGAGACAGACACTTAGAGACAGACACAGAGAGACAGTAAAGAATCTGGACATGAATACAATGTAGAAGTTTCTAGAAGAAAGGGTTCAAATGAAGAAGCTAGCAGTGATCTGCATCATGAAGCTGGCGGCTGTGTCTGATTTACATGAACTTTGTACAAGTCTCTCTACATGCAGAATAATGCAGATATATTTATATACCTTGTTCACTTAGTCCTAAATACAGCTCCATTTCCTTTATATGTGCACTACATACAGCAGGAAATAAAGGCTTCTGCGCCCTCCGTAGTGTACTATGTAGTGTACATGTCCATAACTGGGGACTGATCAAACGGACCAATATACAGGTGGCGGTTAGGTGGCTAAGCTACGCTACTGTAGCAGCCCTCAGCACGGCACACCTATAATTAGCCTGATATACTTAACATGTCTCTGACAGGAGCGGTGAGGGACACGAAACTATTTATTCGTCGGTAATTATACATAATTAAATCTATAAAACATGATTCTTTATAGTCGAGACGTTACTAGCTAAGAATTTACGCTACACGTTAGCACATAGCATCTCAGCTGTTTTCGCCCAGGCTTTGCGGTTATGCGTTTATTTTTATTCCCACCCGTATTCCAGAAATAGCCCCGCCCACTGTGCTGTGATTGGCCGACGTAGATCAAACTCAGCGGGATTCCAGAGTCGACGCGGAAGTAGTGGCCAATCACAACACAATCGTCCCCCCCGCAAAACGGGTATTCAGTTGCACTGACAAACCCAGTTGAGGCCTAACATCTCTGCCTCTCGGCATTTAAGGAAAGCAGGCCTACATTAGCGAGCATGCTAACCGCCCAGCTGGCAGGGCTGGAACAAGCGTGCAAAATATTAGGAGGAAAGGGACTTACCTCCTCGAGCTCGTCGTCGGAGACATTTTCCTCGGGCTGATCCAGATCAATATCGAAGACACCGGCCATGGTTTATTTCAGCGCGTTTAATCCGCTTCCAGCGTGAGAGAAGAGGTTGTGCTTCCCGCCTCATGGACGCGAACACACTGTCGCCATGACCAGCTAAGATTTGCGCATGCGCAGTGCGGCGCACTACGGCGCATAAAGCACGCCTCCACATGGCCGAGTGGAGAACGCGCGCGCCCTTTTAGGAGCCCGATCATGACTACAGTATACTGTACCTTCAGTAAAAATAGACATAGATGCATACTGTGTGGCACAGACAGACAGACAGAATATCGTTATATTCAGGGCCGCAACTAAGTAAAATGCATGGTCAAGTAAAGAGAATGATAATGAGCCTTTATCATTTTATCACATACAGCACATTGATATCTTCGCATATCCCAGCATGCTAGGAAGTTGGGGTCAGAGCACAGGGTCATCCATGATGCAGCGCCCCTGGAGCAGAGAGGGTTAAGGGCCTTGCTCAAGGGCCCAACAGTGGCAGCTTGAACCCCCGACCTTCAAATCAGTAACCCAGAGCCTTAACCATCAAGCCCCCACTGAGGCAGGATAAAAACCCCCAACCCCGGTGGGTGCGAGGCAAACGTGCTCGTAGAACCATATAATAACAAATGACACTACCATAAATTTGCTTAAACTTTGAGCATCTCTGAAAAATCATTTCCGCTTCACCAAACATCCGAACGATTATGGATGACACTTCAGAGTGTGGTATGAAAGCGATGCGGTATGCAGCATTGCAGTCTGCAAAGCATTATGCTTTTTATCATGTTTGTATTCTTAGCTATCTTTGAATCATGTTTTCTCACTAAATGACAGGAATCAAATAAATTATACAGGTATAGAGGCTAGAGTAAACAGTGCTTATCTTATAAATGGTGTCTAATATAATTAACTCAATTAAACTGACTTAACTTGTTAGTTTAGTTAACTTGAATGAACCCTTAACCCTGTGAGAGCTAGGAATTCAGCCTTACCATTTGTTCTCTCTGAACACAAGTGCCAGTGCTTTCTCTGAGATATTACACTGCATTGGACGGCACTATGTGATTGCCAGAGCAGACAAAAGGGGGTGCTTGAGCACCTTTATTAATCAGCCATGCTTGCAGTCTGATCAGAATAAACCAAGAGGAATAAACCACTTCAGGGAGTGCTGTTACAGGAAAATCATCAGTGTTATTTGACGTTCTTATTCTTTACCTAAACTAAATAAAATAAATCGAACTGGTGTCAATTACAGGGACACTTATTTACATTGTAAGTAAATCTGAATTAAAGACTACAAAATGTCTAAGCATGCAGCCTAAAAAAAGCACACTATGACTGAATATAGTACTAGTCTTCTAGTCAAAGACAAAAATGTAATATTCGCAATGATAGAGCCACAATGATCAGTTATAATTTGTGAAAATAGAATCCTAAAACAAAAATACACAACATGGCCAAAAGTATGTGGACACCTGACCAACACACCCATATGCGCTCCTTCCCCAAACTGTTGCGACATATTTGGAAGCACATAATTGTATATTCCAGTGGTCACCATCCCTGCTAGCTCCTTAACTCCTTAAGTTCTCGAGCAACTTAAACAGATGTGTTAGATTTGGGTTAGAGATTAAACCTGCAGGAAGGTAGATCTCAAGGAAGAGGGTTGGTGAAGAGGGTGGTAAGGATGTCTTTGTGTGCGGTAGCATTACAAATTCCCTTCACTGGAACTAAAGAGCCTAAACCTGTTCCAGCATGATAATTCCCCTGTGCATGACGCAGGGTTTATTATGAAATACTTCGCCAAGGTTGGAGTGGAAGAACTCGAGTGGCCTGCAGAGAGTCCTGACTTCAACCCCACTGAACACCTTTGGGATGAGCCCCAGACCTCCTCACCTGACATCATTAATGCTGTTGTGGCTGAATGGGCAAATAATAGCAAAACAGCAAAAAGGGCCTAAATCTGGATAGGGAAATTCAGCAAGCACACATGAGTGTGATAGTCAGGTGTTCACACACTTTTGGCCATATAGCGTATGTATTTTACTAATGTCCTGAAGTGGATGGACAGACAGACAGACGCAAGTGCATGTTTTCTGGTTTTATCAAAACCAAATTAAAAGGCCATTTTTACAAAGACTTGAAGCAAACAGACAATCAGTGTGGGGAGGGAGGCGGGGAAGAGAGAGGTTATGATCAGAACTGCTGAAGCCACACTTCACAAACACTGGGTTATTTAAAGGAAGTAGTGTGATTGCATACAGGTGAATTTGGGACATGTGCCTGACTGGAAGTCATATGACCAGATCGCTAGCTGAGGCTCATGGGATATGTAGTCTGTAACTTCCGGAGTTGAAAAGTCATGTGATAATTTGGCTACACTGTTTTCCAGCATTGCTCCGTTCACTCGCGAATAAATTCACGAGCACTATGTCAACCGGTCACTTAGACAGTAGATAGCGTTAGCTTAGATAACCTACTACATAAGGGAAGTGTTGTACCTGTTGCTAGTAGTGACGGGATTCCGGATCCTTTCAGTGAGTCGGCTCATTTGGCTCGGCTCACCAATAAGAGCCGACTCTCTCGGCTCCCAAAGCGGTTCGTTGCCTTTTTTATTTATTTATGTTTTTAACCCAGACAAAGGTTGCGATAATTTGACCAGCGAGAGAGGTTCTCTTGCGAATAAATAACGACGAAAGGGACATTTCAGTGCTATATCTAAATCTAAACAAACGAACCCACGAAAGTTTTATCTGAATTAATTCACTTCCTGGAGTTACTGAAGGAATGATAAATGAATGAATTCACGCTAACGAACAGCTCGAGATATTTCCTTGTAGGCAGTTTGATGAAATTACGCTGTAACGACAATGTTTACATCTACCTAAAAAATTTACCCTCAACGGTCACATCTAGGAGTCGACTCAAGCAGCCGGATCATTCGAGGTGACACATGACTAGCTGCTAGCTAGCAAGCCGCGTGTGCTGTTTAACGGCATGGCCGGGTTGAGTGTGGCTCCTGTGGTAGTTTGTAAGCAGTACATAGTAACTAGTTTGCTCTAGTAAGTGGGTAGTTATCTAGCTCCTAACATGTCGGTTGTGACAGTGCAGTTAGGTCAGTGCGGTAATCAGATTGGACCAGAGGTGTTTAGCACTGTGTATGAAGACTCCACTGGAGCAAATGCAAAACCATACAAACAGTGCAGTGATGAGAGACTCTTCAGGGAGAATTCAGACGGAGGTAAGTCTCAGTAGTCATATGCATACTTCAGAAGTTAAACATTTTTGAATGTAGTTACACTATATGACCAAAAGTTTATGGACACCTGACCATCACACCCATATGTGGCCTTTCCCCATAAAGTTGGAATCACAACATTGTCTATAATGTCTTTGGATGCTGTACTTGCCCTTCAGTGGAACTAAGGGGCTCAAATCTGTTCCACCATGGCAATGCCCCTGTGCATAAAGCGAGCTCCATGAAGACCTCGTGGTTAGCACATTTGCCTTATACCTCTGCGGTTGGGGGTTCGAATCCTGCCTCTCCCTGTGGTCCTGAGTGTGCATGTTCTCCCTGAGTCCAAAGAGTTGTAGGCTGATTGACGTTTTCAACTTGCCCACAGCGTGTGAATGTGTCCTGTGATGGAGTTCTCAGAGATAGGCTCCAGGCTCCCCCACAACCACAACCCTGTGTAGGATAAGGAAAATGGATGGATGGATGGATGAAGACATGGTTTGCCAAGGTTGGAGTGGAAGAACTGGATACAGAGCCCTGATCTCAACCTCACAGAACACCTTTCGGATGAATCGGGACACCCCAGACCTCTTCACCCAACTTCAGTGCCTGAGGTCACTTTTGAATGTGTAAATCCCCACAGCCACGCTCCAAAATCTAGAAGAGTGGAGGTTATTCTAACAGTAAAGGGGGAATAAATCTTTAATGGGGTGTTCAACAAGCACGTTATGAGCGTTCTGGTCAGCTGTTCACAAACCTTTGGGTGTCTAGTGAATGTGTATGTCATGATTCTTGTTTAGCGCTGGTTGCACGAGCAGTTCTTATTGACATGGAACCCAAAGTAATTACTCAAGCCATAGCAAAGGCATCAAGCTCAGGAAAATGGAGATATGGGGAAAAATCCCACTTCTGCCAGAAGCAAGGCTCTGGAAACAATTGGGCAAACGGGTAAGAACACTTTTTGTATGTTTGTGCTCTTATATTTCTTTTCATACATTTTATTTTACTTTCTATGTATGTCCTAATTAGTGTATTTTATTGTACCATATCTGTTAGTTTTAGCTGTAAGTCATTTGATCTCACTCTGCTGCCTTTTTTGTGTTTATTTCATTAATACATCTGCATTTGAGCTAGAATGCAGTATGATGTCCGTGTCATTACTTTCCTGTAGTTACTGTGTTCACGGCCCTCAGCACAAGGAGGCAGTGGAAGATCTGGTGAGGCGGGAGGTAGAACGCTGCGATCGCCTTGCAGGAATATTTGCCACGATGAGTGTGGCAGGAGGTACAGGTTCTGGAGTGGGCACCTATGTCACCCAGTGTCTGCGAGACACTTATCCGCATTCATTTATTCTCAATCACCTGACATGGCCCTATGGAACAGGAGAGGTAAACTTAGTCATAGTGTTCCTTTCAAAGTAGTGTATTATAGGCTTCAGCAAAATGTTGTTGTTGTTAAATTGTCTGGCGAAGTGATTAGGTTTATTTTTTGTCTGCAGGTTATCGTGCAAAACTACAATTCAGTTCTCACGCTGTCTCGTCTCTACACGCTGTCTGACGCACTCGTGGTGCATGAGAACGACACGGTTCACAAAATCTGCAGCCAGCTGATGAACATCAAGCACATCTCTATCTCTGACCTTAACAAGGTGATCGCTCATCAACTGGGCAGCGTGCTGCAGCCTGCATACACCGCAGACTCGCCTGTTCACTACAGCAGAAACCCCATAGGTATTATAGCTTTACTGATGTATGCTGGTTGGGTTTTGGCATCACATAGGTGAATACACATAGACAGACACTAAGACACCTCCAGGTAGAGGTGTGTGCCGAACTGTTTTTAAATTACACTCCTGCCCACTCCTCATGTTCCTTTTATTAGGGTCCTGTGGGATCTCAGTCCTGATGCACACCTCTACCTCTAGGTCCACCATACAGAGCATGCGGAATTTCTTATTGCTAGCAGGGTCTGTGTATGCTGCCTTCACTCTATCAAATGACATAAAATCCACATTTTGTAGTCATTTTCACAATTTACATTAAAAAAAAAACACAGATCAGTGACATGGAAAAAGTAAGTACACCCCATACATTTATCAAGCCTTCAAATCCATAAAATTAGAATCAGGTGTTCGAGATTGGGTGCCAGTGATTATAACCTGCTTAGGGAGTGCAGGTGGAACCGGTCTTATTAATACCCCTCTCATATCTAGTGTCTGGTGTTCCCTTTGCTATTGAGGTGTGTGGTGTCATCATGCCAAGATTTAAAGAGTTCTATAAGGCTTTCAGAAAAAAGGTTGTGGATGCCTATAAGTCTGGCAAGGGATTTAAAAAAAATCTCCAAATTATTTAAAATACATCATTCCACGGTAAGGGAAATCATCTAGAAATGGTGCAGATTTCAAACGACTGCCAATTTGTCCAGTACTGGGCATTTCAGCAAATTCAGCCCAAGAGCAGACCCGATGCAAAAAAAAGTCTCCAAGAACCCCAAAATTTCATCACAGGATCTGCTAGTAAGTCTTCTAGCTGTTAGTGTCAAAGTGCATGCTTCTACAATCAGAAAGAGATTAAAATTTGATCTGCATGGGAGGCGTGCCGGGAAAAATTCTTTGCGGGATTACAGTTTGCCAATGAGCATATAGGCAAAAACCAGGCCTTTTGGAATAATGTGCTCTGGACAGATGAATCAAAGATAGAATTGTTTGGCCACAGTAACAGCAGACATGTTTGGTGCAGACCAAAGACAGCTTTTCAGGAGAAGCACCTCATAGCGACTGTGAAGCACGGTGGTGAAAATGTTATGGTTTAGGGTTGTTTCGCTGCCTCAGGGACTGGACAGCTTGCATTCATTGATTCAACTATGAATTCTGCATCGTATCAAAGAGTGTTTGAAGATAATGTGAGGCAATCTGTCCGAAAGTTGAAGTTGAACCGAATGTGGTACTTTCAACAAGATAATGATTCTAAGCACACTAGCAAATCCAGTAAGGAATGGCTCAAAAAGAAGAAACTGAGGGTTATGGAATGGCCTAGTCAAAAATGTTGTGGGGGGATTTGAAACGGGAAGAACATGCAAGAAAACCCTCAAACATCTTGCAACTGAAAGAATATTGAATGGAACAGTGGTCAAAATTTCCAGCAAGCCGACGTCAGAGACTGGTGAACAGTTAAACAAAACACCTACAAGAAGTTATTTCTGCTAAAGGGGGCGATACTAGCTTATGAGGCCGAGGGTGTACTTACTTTTTCCACAGAAGAATATCACATCTATTGATATTTCTATTGAATAAATTAATGAAAAAGCTAATTTTCCTTGCGGCTTTGTTCAAGTACATCAACTTCCTTAATAGGCACTGTTAATGATCAAAGGATAAAGATGTCAAATGTCAAAAAAGCCAACAATTTCCACTTATTTTTTCACAACTGTGTGAGAATATGTATAGATAAAGCACACATGGATACACACCCCTGTTAAAATGCAGGTTTTGTGATGTAAAAAAATAATTAGACTAAAATAAATCATGGCAGAACTTTTTCTCCGCCCTCGATGCGAAATTACAACTAAATCACCCCAAGCCATGTGCTGAAATGTGTTGTGGTCTGATGAGACCAACTCCAAAAGGTATGTTTGGTGCAAAAAAACAAACAAAAAAGCACATCAACAAAAGAACACCATATCTACTGGATCAAGGATGTTTTCGCAAGAAAGAGAGAGAAAATATTGCCAAGTAAAGATGTATCACGCTGATAGACTCTTACTCAAAAAGACAGAGTGGTGTAATAAAATCAAAAGCTGTATTAGTTTAGGGGTGTGCATACTTATACAACTAGGTTATTGTACGTTTTTTATTTTTATTACTTTCCCTAAAAAGTTTCTGATTGTTTTTCATTTTATTTGCATACTTTGCAAATGGGTGGTAAAAGCTGAGGAAAGGTCTGACATGATTTACCTTAGTTTCATTCGTTTGCTTAACAAAAACCTGCCATTTTAACAGGGGTGTGTAAACTTTAAATATCCAATGTACTTGCATACAATGAGGTCCAAAAGTCTGAGACCACACTGAAAATTTGGGATTTTTTTTTTTCTCCATTTAAAATAGTAAATAAACAGAAGGTTTTTGAATTTTGTAATATTTAAAACAAAGAAATTATATTTTTTATATATCTTGAATATTTAATATTGAAGAGACTATTTCTAGGTTCCTATTTAAATGGAAGCAAATGTGTGATATTGACCATGTTAACTGCTTTGTACAAAAGCTCAGATTTTCCACATGTCTAATCTCTTCTATAGAAGCATGTGTTCAGACAACTCTCTGATGGGACTTGATCTGACATGAATCATAAGGTTTTACACAAAAGTCGAGTCCATGCCGGCTCGAGTGCACACGGTCATTAAAGTAAAAAGGGGACGTACTAAACACTAAGAAACTCTGAAATTCATGTCAATTTCAAAGATTCTACTTTTTACTCAAGTTGTTAATGAAAATTGTTTTATTAAATTAGAAAACAATGCCAAATAGAAGCATTTTCACTAGTGCTCTCAGACCTTTGGACCCCACTGTGTGGTGGTGTGGTGTTTAG